>NC_089746.1:45204011-45206511 GCF_040412425.1 Macrobrachium rosenbergii
TATATTCTAGTCTTCGTTTGACTTATCTTCGTCAATGTTACAACACCGGGTGGGTTGGATGACAGCTCTCTTAAGCATGGGAAATTCAGGACAGCCCAGGTGCTTGTTTGTTATTCATTAACCTGGGTATAACTGTCAGAACTTTTAATACTTTTGGCGAGAGAGAGAGAGAGAGAGAGAGAGAGAGAGAGAGAGAGAGAGAGAGAGAGAGAGAGAGAGAGAGAGAGAGAGAGAATTCCAAGATTTGACCTCACAAGAAATTAGAGAATTTTTTGGTGGAACGGCTAATGCATACATATACCTGTAGAAATAAGTTAAAAAGAGGTCAAGCTGAAATGAACGCACCTGCACCACACGATAATATATATATATATATATATATATATATATATATATATATATATATATATATATATATATATATATATATATATATATATAATGTTAAAAATAGAATTTTTTTCGAATGATTTCACAGACGAAGAATGCATCGAAGAATCTAGGCACGCAGGAAGGTGGCAATTAATTGAAAAATAGTAAGTAATTATGACCTGTATGTAAGTATGTATGCATGTGTACGTGCATATATATATATATATATATATATATATATATATATATATATATATATATATATATATATATATATATATATATATATATATTTAATAATAGGACCTCATTCAAACTGGATGGTATCTAATGGAGTATTTATTCAGAAGAAGTTACAAACTTTCTTGGACAAACAGTCCTCATTATCAAATCAAGTATCCGTATAATATATATATATATATATATATATATATATATATATATATATATATATATGTGTGTGTGTGTGTGTGTGTGTGTGTGTGTGTGTGTGTGTGTGTGTGTGTGTGTGTGTTACCGGCCATGTGTGAAGAGCTGGTATTTTATAGAATGCCTAGAAATATGTGTATATATATATATATATATATATATATATATATATATATATATATATATATATATATATATATATATATATATATATATATATATATATATGCCTGAAGTTTTAGGCAAAGTATGAGATATGTGTTGTTACAAACTTTTCCTAGGCATTATAAGGAGTGATAAAGTGACTGAAAATGAAACAACAATTAAAAATTAACGTTTTATGATGAAATAGGAAAGTAAAATAATACGTTTCAAAATAAACGAACAAAAATACAAAATGGAGAACAGGACATTCTTACTAGGAGAACAAGAGAATCACAACAGTTAAAAATAGATATGTTTTACAATGAAAAAAGAAAAGTGTTTCAAAATAAAAAAATAAAAATATGAAATGAAGTACAGGATATTCGTACTGGGAGAACAAGAGAATTACAACTGTCATGGTTGTCCTGACTACCGGACAGTCTCTGTGGCGGGAAACCCAGGCTCCACTAACGAGACTAGGGTATCCTATACTCTGCCGGTTTTGAATTTTGGCATTGTATAGAATGCCTAGGAAATGTATGAAATATCAAGTATTTCATACTTTAACGGCCGATTTTCGGCATTGTATACATTACCTAGGCATTCTATAGAACGACGGTTTCCACACGTTGCTGGCAACTATATATATATATATATATATATATATATATATATATATATATATATATATATATATATATATATATATATATATATATATATATATATATATCAAGCACATAATACACGTTATTGATACTGATAGCATACACTAGCGAACGTAATGTCAGTCACATTCAAATTTCGCATAGAAAAGAAGCCAAAATGCATCCCGGTGAAAAACGCCGAGAATTGAAAGGGGAAAAAAATATTGAACTCCGTGGGAAATCCTTTCGGAAACGCCACCTGGCGAATTAAGAATCGGAATAAAAAAAAAAGAGAGGAGATAAAGAGGCATGAGGATAAATGGAGTTTTTCTGTCTCTTTCCTGGACTCTTTCCTCCTCCTCCTCCTCCTCCTCCTCCTCTCCTTCTCCTCCTCCTCCTACTATTCCTCTTCCACCTATTCCTCCTCCTCCTTCTTTTCCTTCGTCTTCTTCTTCTTCTTCTTCTGTATCAAAAGGTCACAGTTTTCTCCTCCTCCTACTATTCCTCTTCCACCTATTCCTCCTCCTCCTTCTTTTCCTTCTTCTTCTTCTTCTTCTTCTTCTGTATCAAAAGGTCACAGTTCTGTCTCAAAGCTGGAGGACAAATCAGGAATTTACAAATACACGGTCACAGAAGATGTCAGTTCCTGTCCGGTTCCCAAACAATGCAACCTCCATCAATTTGTCACGGATTGTATTTCAAATTCCTATTGGGTACAACGAACAAGATTATGTGAAGGTCATAGTTCAGGCTTTTATACAGCGCTTATATACGGAATTCATACAGATATATTTCAGACCTTTGTCCATCACATATACTGAATTCATAGAGGCAGTTCGCGCTTTTATGCAACACACACGAAATTCACACAGACTCAGTTAGGACTTTTGTACAGCACACACTCATAC
>NC_089746.1:45211511-45226511 GCF_040412425.1 Macrobrachium rosenbergii
AACGATCTGAAGTAACTGGATACTGGACCTATAAATGCATATACATACACACACACACACACACACACATATATATATATATATAATGTGTGTGTATGTGCGTATCTCGTTGATGGATAAATATATAAATTTATACAAAATTCTGTCACGTAACCTAGTTTTCTCTCTTTTTTTTGGCAGTTTTATTTATCACTTCCATAGCCACATCAACTGACCATGTTAATCCGAAATCAGTGAACTGATAAAACCCAAATAAATTACCAGTTTCAATCACGAACGATTTTCATTTTCCTGTCTATGTATCTATGGTATCAAATTTGGTATTACTATAAAACAGTAATTCACACTGATAAAATGAATAACGACTCAGTTTTTCTTTTATTCAATCATTCGTACTCTACTGATTACTTTATTCACTCCTTCATTTTGCAACAGTAAATATAATTACTGAAAAAATGACATATACTGCAAGTAACTCTGTAACATTCTCTCGAATTGTATTTACACAACTGTTGTTATACACAATCTGTTATACATTAACCGTTTTACACTATCCGTAATACATTATTCGTTTTACATTTCTTGTTATACCGTATCCACTTTACAATACTTGTTATACATTATCCGTTGATATCCGTTATAAATTATCTGTTGTACCTTATTCATTATACACTACCCATTATACATTATCCGTTATACATTATACATTATCAATTATACACAATCCACTATGCATTATTCATTTTTCAATATCCGTTATACATTATCCAAAGATGATTGGTGGCCCACCTTACCTACAACCAACTGCCATTTAAATTAACAGAAAACTTTCTTTCACTTCCCATGTTTAAACTTAATTAAAAATCATTGTAGGGTTTATATTCTTCTAATTAGTGCCATTATTTTCAAACTGCCCAGAGAATATTTTTCAACTCTGACCTTTCGTGACCCTTGACCTCATTATTGGAGATGCTTATTTCAGACTCTCGTCCATTCCAGAGGCCTCAGGGAAGGGCCCACGAAACAGATTTCGGATGATGATGGAAGTGAGGATATCATTAAAATAAACATTATTATTATTATTATTATTATTATTATTATTATTATTATTATTATTATTATTATTATTATTATTATTATTATTATATTTTGTTTTGCTCTGGAACGAACAATTTTTAAATATATGAAATATAAATATACATATATATACAATACAATACATACATACACACACACACACAACACATTATATATATATACATATATATATACACATACAGAGAGAGAGAGAGAGAGAGAGAGAGAGAGAGAGAGAGAGAGAGAGAGAGAGAGAGAGAGAGAGAGAGACTTGCAAAAAAAAATTTAAGTACTTGAAAGAAGTATTTAGATAAGAAGTTCGCCTTTGAAATCAGAATTAAATGACAGCTCTCTCTCTCTCTCTCTCTCTCTCTCTCTCTCTCTCTCTCTCTCTCTCTCTCTCTCTCTCCTAGAACTCCTATTCAGGGGGCAATGAAACGATAAATGGAGTAAATTTAAGCCAGGATCAAGAGAACGCTGTTCCCGTTGACGTAGGTCGTAATGATAAATTTATTCCATATGTAAACGAAAACGAGTTTGTATGAATATCAAGTATTTGCGGTCTTAACATTTTTGAATTTTATTACGAGTGGTGTATATCTGTGTATATTTGTTATTAATGTTATGTCCCATGAAAGGTATTTTTAACTTATCCACAGGAATTGCGAAACGGTCCTCCCAAATGACATCTCCAAAAGTTAAGTTATTTGATAAGTTGTTTTTTTTACTTTGGCTTGATAGCGGTTAATTGGGATTTTTAGATTAATTTGGCCTTATGCCAGCACGGTCACTTCCCCAAAGGAACTTAGATAAGACAAAATTTACGGTGATTGCAGTATACAACGTAAAGGTGATCCCAATTTCAATAAACAAATAAAACTAATTAAATCACATTATTTTGCAATTTCGATTTCAATATACAAGTAAAAAATGCGTCGAATTTTCTTCGGCGCAATCGAGTTTTCTGTACATTGTATAATCACGGCCACTGAAAATAGATCTATTTTTCAGTGGTCTCGGTACAATGCTGCATGAGCCGTGGCCCATGAAACTTTAACCACGGGCGGGTGGTGGCCTGTCCTATATCGTTACCAGATCCACGATTATGGCTAGCTTGAACCTTAAATAAAATAAAAGCTACTGAGGCTAGAGGGCTACAATTTGGTATGTTTCATGACTGGAGGGTGGATGATCAATAACATACCAATTTGCAGCCCTCTAGCCTCACTAGTTTTTAAGATTTGAGGACGGACGGACACAAAACCGGCACAATAGTTTTCTTTTACAGGAAACTAAAATGGAAACTGTAATTAAATCACACTATTTCGCAGAACAGAACATATGATTGTGGTATGTGTCATAATGCCATCACTTTCATTAAGATTTAAGTATATTTTCCCTTCAGTGCTTCCATCAACTGCATATTCAGTTAAATCTAAGTCAGCATAAAAAAGAATAGAATTTTTAATCCTAGAAGTCACGTACAAAAAACAAAAATATGTAAACATTAGCCCGGTGCATTAGACACCAATCGTATAAAAAAAGTTAATGTGACGGGTAAAAAAAAAAAAATAAGAATGAAAGGATAAGTTACTGACTGCAAAAACAATTACATAAATGCAGCGCACCTCCATTTAATTGTCAGGAATACGTGGCGTATTGGTATGGGTTAAAATCTACACTGTATTTTCCACTCCCTGGAAACCGAGATGCATTAACGCTGAAGAAAAACACCGGGTGAAAACATTTCTGCTCTCGTAAAGTGTTTTTATCGTTCTGTTTGCAACATAACACAGATTAATTTATATATGTCGATGATGAAAATATTAAGTCGTTTTAAGGCAATGTCTGTAGAAGAAGACAAACATTGAGTGAGAATATTTTTTCTCTCGTAAAATATTTTAACCGTTGTTCTCATCATAACAAAGATTGATTTACACCAGTCGATGATCAAAGCATTAAGCCGTTTTGAGGCAATATTTATAAAAAGAATTGGAATTCCTGAGTAAAAATATATTTGACACAAAAAAATTCCATCACTTATCGTTAAGAAATTCTCCAAGAAGCGTAAGATATTAGACATATCTTTCAGCCACAAGAAAAGATAAGTCTAATATCTTACGCTTCTTGGAGAATTTCTTAACGATAAGTGATGGAATTTTTTTGTGTCAAATATATTTTTACTCGTAGGAATTCCAATTCTTTTTATAAATATTGCCTCAAAACGGCTTAATGCTTTGATCATCGACTGGTGTAAATCAATCTTTGTTATGATGAGAACAACGGTTAAAATATTTTACGAGAGAAAAAATATTTTCACTCAATGTTTGTCTTCTTCTACAGACATTGCCTTAAAACGACTTAATATTTTCTACTAAATCATACATCTTGGAAAAACTACGAGAATGTTAATTACCAATTAAAATAGATATATTAACGAAGGTAACTACCAAAATGCACAAATTGACTAAGTAAAGAAATGCACACCCACTCAAATGCGCAATTACGCAAATACAAAGCTACTCAAATGCACAACTACTTAAATGCACAACCACTCAAATGAACAGCCACCCAAATACACAGCCACCCAAATGCACACCCACTCAACGAAAGAAAATATTCTCAGGCTACAGATGACAAAAATTGCATCAGTGTGTTGGTAATCACTCCTTTTGTTGAGAGCTTTTCTTCTTAATTATGAATTAGACATAATACATATTCCGGTATAGGCAGAGGCAAATGTATTTCTCGGCCACATGAAACTATCAGCGATGATGATGTCACAAACAAGGAAGTAATATAAATTTATATTATTCTGCCCTGATTTGGAACTGAATTATGACATCATTAATGCAAGACATAAAATCTCGTTAAGTATATCTTAGTTTAACCAGACCACTGATTAACAGCTCTCCTAGGGATGGCCCGAAGGATTAGATTTATTTTACGTGGTTAAGAACCAACTGGTTACCTAGCAAGGGACCTACAGCTTATTGTGGAATCCGAACCACATTATGACGAGAAATGAATTTCTATCACCAGAAATAAATTCCTCTAATTCCTCATTGGCCGGTCGGAGAGTCGAACGCTAGGCCAACAGCGTGCTAGCAGAGAGCTCTACCCACCCTCCAATGAAGAACTATCATAAAATCTCGTAACACATTACGCCTTTCGAATATAAAAAACGAATGTTCTTCTTAACCAAATAAACAAAACCATAAATCTAAATATTAGACAAAAAAATCTGAAAGACAATAAATAAGGCATTATAGATAATAAAAACCTTCCCTTCCCCACCGAAAGCGAGCACGCTCGTAAGCACGCATTAGAAAAATGCCCCAATGCAAATTGAGAAACAGAAAAGAGAGAGAAAGAAAGCTTTTTATTTCAAAGATTTTTATGTCCTGCTAATTATCAGGAATGCGGTCATCATTTTCACTGACGGGGAAAGAAAGTCTTACTCCTATTAGTCGTAATTGGCTAAACAGGAACCTTATCAACGACACCCTGTTGCAGAAAAAGGGAAAGTAAAATCTTTAAATTAGCTGAAAGATAAAAAGGTGTTTATCATTTGCATAAAAAGACTGACGAAAAGGTCCGTAATGCACGCAGAGAGAGAGAGAGAGAGAGAGAGAGAGAGAGAGAGAGAGAGAGAGAGAGAGAGAGAGAGAGAGAGAAAGAGAGAATAAACCCAAAGAAGAAATTATATATATATATATATATATATATATATATATATATATATATATGTCTATGTATACATACTATATACAGTATATATATATATATGTGTGTATAATTATATATATATATATATATATATATATATATATATATATATAAATAAATATAATATATATATATATATATATATATATATATATATATATATATATATATATATATAGAATATGTGTGTGTGTATTATGTATAAAGAAATTAGGAAAAAATAAAGGAACAACACAGATGTGTGTTTGGTTCAGACATGTAATTTTCAATGGGAGTTATTACTATCATTACGAATTTCTCTCAGCAAAATAGAGCGGACGTCTACCTCTCAACTCCACCACACGATACGGAAGCTTCTAAACCTGCCAATAATGGCTAAGCAGCCAAGCAGAAGCAGAAGCAGGAGCAGGAGGAGAGCGGGAACGGAAGCAAAAGCAGGAGTGGGAATAGGAGCAGGAGCAGAAGCAGGGACGGCAGCGGGAGCAGAAGCAGGATCAGGAGCAGAAGTAGGAGCAGGAGCAGAAGCAGAAGCAGGGGCAGAAGAAGTAGGAGTAGAAGTAGAAGTAGGAGCAGGAGAAGGAGCAGAAGTAGGAGCAGCAGCAAGAGCAGTGTAGGAACATACGCAGGAGCAGGAGAAGGAACAGGAGCAGAAGCAGGAGTAGGAGCAGGAACAGGATCAGGAGCAGAAGCAGGAGCAGGAGCAGGAGTAGAAGCAGGAGCAGGGGCAGAAGTAGGAGCAGGGGCAGAAGCAGGAGGAGGGGCAGGAGCAGGAGTAGGAGTAGGAGCAGGAACAGGAGCAGAAGCAGAGCTAGGAGGAGTGTGTATATGTGTGTATATATATATATATATATATATATATATATATATATATATATATATATATATATATATATATATACTTACACACACACACACACACACACACACACACACATATATATATATATATATATATATATATATATATATATATATATATATATATATATATATATATATATACTTACACACACACACATATATATATATATATATATATATATATATATATATATATATATATAAATTATATATATATATATATATATATATATATATATATATATATATATATATATATATATATATATATGCTTAAAAATCACAGTAGATGCACGTGACTCCAGTGTATAAGCGAATCCCACAGGAAAATGACAGGCAGAAGTTCAGTACCATGCGCTTTCACGTTCATTAATGCATCGTCTGGGCACAAACGTATTACATATACACATTATAAATTGCGCAGGCTTGATATACGTTAACAATAGACCTTTCACTCGATTAACCAATACCTTATTCATGTTCCTAACTACGAATCAATACCTTTTATCGCTTTGTCTCTTACCATCAGTTATTGGGCGATGTGTCTCGATGGTAAAGGACAGGCTGTTGTCTTGGACGCAATTAGGGCGACAGAGGCACCGTCGCTTCACTGACACATTATTTTGTTGCAAACGGGAATGCTGGAATGGGAATGGGAATGTAGGTATGTTTGTATGTGGGTATGAATGTATGGACGTATTGCGAGGCTTTCTGGTAGAACTGATATCGAATTATAGTCATATAAATACAGTAACACCTCAGCTTAAAAGGAAACTTTGGGGTTCTGGCCTTTCTGATAAGTAACAAAATCCGTTAGGGACGAAGACCCTGTATTATAATCTGAACTTGAATATTTTCTAGATATCTTGTGTGTAACGGCAATTCCACATAGTTCCTAAGCTAAGCTAACCTGTATTTTACACTTAACGATCAATTTAGGAGATATAGTAACAACTTTTTCACATCCAAGATGGTGTCATATGAAAAAATAATCAAAATATGGTAGCTGGTAAGTTGAAAATGATAAATGCACGCATACGCAATTAACTATGCCCCTTACACTTTACATAAATCACATCCTCTAAGTTGCAATGTTGAAAATTAAATGCATGTATGCTTTTGCATTTAGCATATCCGCAGCTCTTCTATGGTGTTTAAATCAAAATGACTTTATACACTGACATGTGAAGACAGTTTTCAAACGTTTAATATTTTTTCTTTCTGGTAACTATCAACGGATATAATGCGTATTCACCAATTCGTTGCCTTGTAATTCACAGTTTCCACCAGTTCCCTTGCATGATAGATCTGTATTGCTTATAATCGAATGACTGTAATAAAAAGATTGACTATGGAAGGATAGATTAATTGGCTTGAATAATGTAGTGGAGTGGAAACTCTGAGGTTAATGGAAATTGACAAAACTCAGGGAATTAGTCAAGTTGCGATTACAATGGAATGGCGTTATTGGTGACACATCTCTTGTATATATTTATGTTCCATTTTAATAATAATAATAATAATAATAATAATAATAATAATAATAATAATAATAATAATAATAATAATAAAGGCATTTTTCTACATAACTGCAACACCAATGATAAGTTATGATGATAACTTCATTATGACTACTATCACTATCATTGTAATCAAAACTTTATTGGGAGGGTCCAACGCCCTACTCTAGAGTAGGAATTACGGTAAAAAAAAAATGACGGTGAATAGGGGAGGAGAGAGAGAGAGAGAGAGAGAGAGAGAGAGAGAGAGAGAGAGAGAGAGAAAAGACCAGCGTGTCCTAACCACGAAGACAAGAGGTTACTGGACTCCTGGAAAAAGTGAAGAAGGTAGAGAACTCCAGAGCTGAAAGAAACAGTTACCATGTGGAGCGGCGAAAGGACCGAAAATTTGCGCAATTTATGCAAGAAATGTTGACTTTGATGACTTATCGTTACAACCACAACAGAGTAAAACTTATCTCAGGGCGGCCAGTAGATATCTTCACTTGCTTGTCTTAGCTGGTTTATGATTCATTCCAGTTTGCCGTACTTTTATTTTGCTACTGGACGCCCTTGTAGGGCGGGGGTGGGGTTGGGGGGGCGGGTTGTTAGTGCCGTTAGTGTACTTCATGTGGTGCACTGTAGACATTACTAGAGGTTGTTTGCAGCGTCCTTCCGGTCCCTAGCTGCATCCATTTTTCAGCCTATTATTTTACATCCATTCGCGTTTCCTTTCTTCCATCTTGCTGTCCAACACCTCTTAACTGTTGCTTCTTAGCGCCACTATGTTCTCCCATTTCCACCTAAATTTAGATCCTTGTGTTTATTTCTTCTGTTTTCTGGTTCTCTTAATCTCACTGTCCAACCACTCCAACTCCCTCTTTTCACTGTCCTAAGCACGGATTTGCCGAAAGTGCCCCAGTGGATGGCTTGACAGCCTAAATTCCATAAATTAATGGCACTGTAACCATGTCTGAAAGAATATTCTTTGTGACAAAGCGTTACTACCTTGATGCTGTTCTCCTTGCATTTTGATACTTTTTTTTATCTATTATTTTTTGTTTTCTTTATTAATAAGTGAGATATCTTCTTTCTGCATTTCCCTTTAGATTCTCTCACTTCTTCCTAATGAACACCATATTCTTTGGAACCTTCAATTCCAAGTCAATGGCCCCTGTGGGCTTGTTCCATATGAGCAGGATTTATCATAATAATAATAATAATAATAATAATAATAATAATAATAATAATAATGACTTATGCACAGTGAAAAAATATCCTGTCATAAAATAACAGGTCAGGGGTTTCTTCCATAAATAAGGTATTGTATTCTTTCTTTTCCTCCTTCCCTCTTACTACTCTTTATCTGCAGTATGCCAAAGGACATTTGAGTTGGGGGGGCGTGGCTAGATAGGATGCAGCATTGCCCAAAAAGGCATCCTCCACTGCAATCCTGCAATCTTTTTCGTGAATGTTTGCGTATTCAGTGTCTTAATCTTGTCATTTTCCTATCACTTTTTTACTTATAGACATTTTTCCCCACGTCAGAATTCCGAGGTTGTATTCCTGCCTCTTGCGCCATCACATTTGTCCTTCAAATTATATTTCCTTACGTTACATTTTAAAAAATAAATCTGCATTTCTTTCATTCATTAGCGCGTGAAATTTGAAAAACGCAGTAAAATTAACTGATAAATAAGAAAATGCTGACGTCAAGATTTTAATAGGGGGATATCTAGCGATAATTTTCCTCTTACATTTCTGATTAAATTGTATTCCGTTATATAAATATATATATATATATACATATATATATATATATATATATATATATATATATATATATATATATATATATATATATATATATATATATATATATATATATATATATATATATATCAGTTTATGAAGCGTGATTTGAAAGGCCATAATTTATCGGAGGCATTTTTGAATAAAAATTTCAAAAATTAAAAAGCATTTATATCTTACTGTTTTACTTAAGTTGTTTTTCAAAATTAAGTTTAATTTTACATTACAGTAAATACAAATAATTCTCTGATACATATATATCTAAATACACATATATAATATATACATTTATATAATATGTATATATATATATATATATATATATATATATATATATATATATATATATATATATATATATATATACATATACTGTAGAGGGGGATGGATTGTACATACATGTTTATAACCTAACGCACGAATATAAAACACCGCCAGGCCCACGCACCATTGATTGCCACGCATAATAACCTAATAAACCGACTCGAGCACTTAGGCAAGGCATCAACTTCAGTCTTACGGGGAAGACAGACGCCGAATATTGGGCCAATGTAAATTTCATAAGGAGGTTTCATAAAAAGACCCAGAGGAGGAGGAGGAGGAGGAGGAGGAGGAGGAGGAGGAGGAGGAGGAGGAGGAAGGCCTCAAGAGCGTCAAAAAGAAGAGATCTCTGAAGGAAAGCTTCTTTATTGGTAACTGGTAGCTCGCGTGTACAATAGAAGGCATCCGCCGGTAACGAGCCTCTCTCTCTCTCTCTCTCTCTCTCTCTCTCTCTCTCTCTCTCTCTCTCTCTCTCTCTCTCTCTCTCTGGCGAGAATGTCTGTCACCAACTGAGGCACAATGGATGGAAAAGATTCATTAGCCTTAATATAAAAGGGAAATTGCGGGATAACGGTATACTTACAATTTCAAGGCCTTCTGGATTTAGGCATATACCATTTATATATATATATATATATATATATATATATATATATATATATATATATATATATATATATTATGTATGTGTATGTATGTATATGTATACTGTATAGATATATATTATATATAGATACAAATATAATAATAATAATAATAATAATAATAATAATAATTATTATTATTATTATTATTATTATTATTATTATTATTGTTGTTGTATTAAAATTACCACCATGGAGCACGCTATCTATACCAGACAGTTATTTCTGCCCTGAAAATTATTTTTAGCAAACTAATAAAAAAGTTCCTCACACCAATTTAAATTCTGAGTTGGAAAACTTAAAGGCACGAGTCATGCAAGCAATCAAGCTGACCACGAAAGGCTGCGTTGTTTGCGAACCTTTCAAATACAGATCCAGCAACTGGTGGCTAGTCGAATGTGTTGGAGAGCAACCAGGGTGCGGGGGGACACAGGCCTACCAACTTTGTTCCAAAAGAGAGAGAGAGAGAGAGAGAGAGAGAGAGAGAGAGAGAGAGAGAGAGAGAGAGAGAGAGAGCCTCTTTCCCGGAATCATGAAACAGAGAGATGGCGGCTGTGGTCGGGTAGACAGGGCAAGCTTATTGTTAACTTTCTCGGAACTACGCAATAGGAGGGAGTAGCCCCATTTACAATATGCTGTTGTAAGTCTCAATGCAAAGTTTTCATAGCTGTTAACAATCACTGTTGCTCTAAACTGTACATATAATGTTTATCTTGGTAATTATGACTGAACAAACGAGAAACTGGTGTAATTAATAATATTACAGATGAACCCTGTTCATATGGAACAAGCACACAAGGGACAATGACTTGAAATTCAAGCTTCCAAGGAATATGGAGTTCATTAGAAGGAAGTAACAGAAGGTAGTAGGACATGCAGAAATAAGAGATTAATTACTTCAAAATAAAATATAAATCAACAAATTAATAAATAAACAGATGAAAATATAAGTTACAGAAATACAAGAATTATCAAACGCTTGAAACATATCCTTATTCCATGGAAAGGATTGCAAATGAAATCCTAATTTTTACAACAAAGGTGGAAAAAATAGCAAGAAAAATAAACACGATATCTCCATTTCCTGGAAAAGGTTGCAAATAAACCCCTTCACATGCAAAGGAAAGGTCGAGAGGAAAGAAGAGAGAGAGAGAGAGAGAGAGAGAGAGAGAGAGAGAGAGCTCATTTCTTTCATGATTAGGTTCGGTTCCACTGAACACACCGACAGTGTGGCTTCTCCATAGGACATTGATAAAACAGTAATGATCTCGGCTTATCTCATTTACCCAATATGAGGCTGCTGCCATTTCCCGGCGTCTGCCAATTTTTCCTTTCCCTCTCGCTCCCCGACAACGATTTCATTACAGATATAAAAAAAAGCTGAAGGTAAAGCTGGAAATAGTTTCTTATGTTCCAACACCTAATTCACCTTCTGTAAAAACATCGAATTATTTTCACGGAGCAAATATGAGGAAATGTGTTTCGCATACTTGATGGCCTTTTACGCTTAGCTAAAGGAGAGAGAGAGAGAGAGAGAGAGAGAGAGAGAGAGAGAGAGAGAGAGAGAGAGACTCACACTGAAACTTCATCATAAGGATATTGTAAGTTTTTTTAGTCTGGGCTGTTCATTCGAGCTGCCCTCCTCTCCCGTATAATTAAGTCTTTTCTAAAGACAAAAATAATCCAAATTCGACAAGAATGACATTTACAGTATTAAATACCCAGGTGACAAATTTATGCTCAAACATTTATCATTACAACGATCTCTCAGGAAATATCGTTTCATGGTAAATCGATAGTTGGTATTCAATTTTACCAGAAGACGATTAGAAGGAAAGGCATTCCGTAGAACAAGGCCCTCGAGGCTTCCCTGGGAAGCACCTGGAAGAAGGACCTCAGCATAACTTGGGGACCCTAGGCTACCTCAGGAATCCCTGGAAGGACTCTGATTAGGTTTAATATTAAATAACGACTTTGATTGGGTTTAATATTAAATAAAGGAGTTGATATGGTTTAATATGTAATAAATATTTTGATTTAGCATATTAATAAATAAATATTTTGATTTAGCATATTAATAAATAAATATTTTGATTTAGCATATTAATAAATATTTTGATTTAGCATATTAATAAATAAAGATTTTGATATAGTTTAATATTAAAGTACGACTTTGGTTTGGTTTAATATTGAATAAAGACCTTGATTTGGTTTATTATTAAATAAAGACTTTGAATTGGCTTATTATTAAATAAGGACTTTGATTTAATTTAATATTAAACAAAGACTTTGATCTGGTTTGATCTTGAATAAAGACATTGATTTGGTTTAACATTACATAAAGACTTTGATCTGGTTTAATATTAATTAAAGACTTCGATTTGGTTTAATATTAAATAAAGATTTTGATTTGGTTTAATATTGAATAAAGACTTTGATTTGGTTTAATATTAAACCAAGACTTTGAGTTAGTTTAATATTAAATAAATACGTTGATTTGGTTAAATATTAAATAAAAACTTTGATTTGGTTTAATATTAAAGACTTCGATTTGGCTTGATACTGTATAAAGACTCTGATCTGCTTTAATAGTAAATAAAGACTTTGATTTGGTTTAATATCAAGTGAAGATACACAACTCGGCTCCTGATTCCTGAAATTCCTCAAGACACTGGATCCACTTCGCCATCTGTACTGCCACCTCCAGGAATTGAAGCTAAACTTTGAGCCAAATCCAGGCTCCCAGAGCCAGAGTATCAAATGTGGCCTCAGGACGATTAGCTGAATCAATCCAGTAATTCGAGGAATCACAGGAAGTAGGAATGAGTCATGCGGCTTTTTGAAGCCTTCTGAATAAATAAAAAATCCTACTGGGATTCCGGATCGAGCCTTAGATCCCCGGTCCAGCAAAGGAACTCTCCTCTGATGCTTCCCAGGAGAGATGAGAGATAGGGGGCAACTGATCTACAGAAGGATTCTCTTCCGGGGCTTATTAGGAACTCAAGGACCAGGTTTGACTGAGGGGCCCCTCTCCTGGAGCTTCCCATAGAGGCCAGAGGAAACCTCTGGGATTGGGAAAGCCCTGAAGTAAATTTAATTCAATTAAAAGTCATGAAAGCTACCACAGATACGTTATTGGAGTTCGAACTATGTTTAACCACATTCAGAAGGAGCTATTGTTATTTTTTTTAACTTATGATAATGCGAGTTTCATTTCTTTATTTTTCATATTACTATTATGCTTCATCTGAATAGAAATACAAAAGTATATTTTAATTACAATCTGAGCAATGGTCAATGTGACTTAAGAATATAAATAAGAAATGATATAAAGTAAGCTAAAATAAAATTAATTTTATGTATACACACACACACACACACACACACACACACACACACACACATATATATATATATATATATATATATATATATATATATATATATATATATATATATATATATATATATATATATATATTATATCCATAAGATATATAAAAAGTATTTTAATTCCATAATTTCGGCTAAATCAAGAAGATATATTGCGTACTGAGAATTAACTTTTATTTTTTGTTTTATCTAAACTCGTAAAACATGAATCCCATTATGCACAACCAACTAAATTCTTCTTATAGAAAAACTAAGGACATGATTTACGAAATTAATTAAGCTAATTGCACAAGTATGCAATCCGCATGTGAGAGAGAGAGAGAGAGAGAGAGAGAGAGAGAGAGAGAGAGAGAGAGAGAGAGAGAGAGAGAGAGAGAGAGAGAGATTAATCTAAGTATGCTATTTGCATTTATGCTAACAGAGAGAGAGAGAAAGAGAGAGAGGGGGGGGGGGTAGGCACTGGAAGAAGAAAGCAATTATGTGAATTTTACTAACGTTGCTGAGAGAGAGAGAGAGAGAGAGAGAGAGAGAGAGAGAGAGAGAGAGAGAGAGAGAGAGAGAGAGAGAGAGAGAGGTGAGGTGAAGCAATCATGATTAATCTTTGTATGCTATTTGCATTTATGGTAATAGAGAGAGAGAGAGAGAGAGAGAGAGAGAGAGAGAGAGAGAGAGAGAGAGAGAGAGAGAGAGAGAGAGAGAGGGGGCATTGAGAAAGAAAAGAATGATGTGATTTTTACTTATGTTGCTGAGAGAGAGATTAAGGGGGGGCAATGGGAGAAGAAAACAATTATGTGATTTTTACTTATGTTGCTAACGCAGAGAGAGAGAGAGAGAGAGAGAGAGAGAGAGAGAGAGAGAGAGAGAGAGAGAGAGAGAACATGAAAAAAACGTACGGACATACAGTACTGACATGCATAGCCAGATGAAGATATAAGAAGTAAAGAATAGAAAAGAAAAATTACTTACATCTCAACCAACGTAAATGAGCTCAGTATTTGAAATACGACAAATCAACTCTTCCCTCGCAAAAAAAAAAAAAAAACCAACAGTTATCATTAGTCCAGAATTAACCCACACGGAAGCTTTCACTAAAACCAGATAACACTTTTCGAGACGCGCTATGGACAGACTGGAAATCGCACACACCTACGGATAAAACGACGAAGACGCCACGGAGACTTCACTGAAGCCGGGACCATCGTTATGTATCCGGATGCAGTGCATGAAGGATAAAAAGAATCCATTGCACAGGATCATTCAAGGATAACCTTCGACCAGCATTCTTCATTTTCTCCCTGAGGATTATGTTGTGCAACTGGGACCTCGAAAGTTCAAGTGAAGATGCAATGCATTACTACCCTGATGCAATTCTCCTCGTATTTTTCTGATATTTTTATCTATTTATTTATTAATCTGTTAAGTTACCTATTCCTTCTGCATTTCTTATTACCTTTTGTTAGTTCTCGCAAATGAACACCGCGTTCTTTGGAAGCTATAATTTCAAGTCAGTGGCCTCAGTGGGCTTGTCCCGTATAAATAGGGTTCATCTTCTGAATAATAATAATAATAATAATAATAATAATAATAATAATAATAATAATAATAATAATAATAATAATAATAATAATAATAAATATTCGTAACTATTTGGAGAATATCATCCC
>NC_089746.1:45231511-45236511 GCF_040412425.1 Macrobrachium rosenbergii
TCTTTTTAATACTCTCTTTTCTTCAAGGCTGATATCTGCTAGGAGCTAGCCGCTACACATAATCTTGATAAGGGGAAAGGCATTAGTTCTATATATAGGACTTTTATAAATAAACAAGCAAAAAATGCAACGAAGTTTCTTCGACGCAGTCGAGTTTTCTGTACACTGTATAAGCAAGGCCACCGAAAATAGATCTATCTTTCGGTGGTCTGGGTATAATGCTGTATGAACCGTGGCCCATGAAACTTTAGCAACTGTCCGGTGGTGTCCTGTCCGATATCGTTGCCAGACGCACGATTATGGCTAACTTTAACCTTAAATAAAATAAAAACTACTAAGTCTAGAGGGGTGCAATTTAGTATGTTTGATGTTTGGAGGGTGGATGATCAACATACCAATTTGCAGCCTTCTAGCCTCAGTAGTTTTTAAGATCTGAGGGCGGACAGAAAAAGTGCGGACGGACAGACAAAGCCGGCACAACAGTTTTCTTTTACAGAAAACTTAAAAAAGGTAATCAAAACATTAGGTGATAACGAAAGCTTAGGAAATCATGTAAGGGATTTTAAGGAATAATCGAAGGAATATGGAGGAGAGCTACTTTTAAAGACACCAGACCCATCTTGAAAGTATTTACATGACGTTTTTATCTGGTTAGTGGAAATGTGTGTGTGTGTGTGTGTGTGTGTGTGTGTGTGTGTGTGTGTGAGAGAGAGAGAGAGAGAGAGAGAGAGAGAGAGAGAGAGAGAGAGAGAGAGAGAGAGAGAGAGAATGGCAGAAAAGTACTGCAATGCGACACCTTGCAGGGGAGGCACTATTTCTGGTAAGAAAGAGAGAGAGAGAGAGAGAGAGAGAGAGAGAGAGAGAGAGAGAGAGAGAGAGAGAGAGAGAGAGAGAGAGAACTACATCCCTCTGATAAAGAACCTTAACTCAACTAGCAAAAAATACGAACTTTAGTGCCGTACTCTCAATAAAGCTATCTCCCAAAACTGTGGAAAATATATATACACACACAATACAAATGGATAAACAAAAGGAGGGGCCATAACTTCCCTTGGAAGTCGTAAAAACTCGAGACAGAGGAGTATTTTTCCATTTTCCATCAACGCCCGGTG
The DNA here is from genome assembly GCF_040412425.1 of Macrobrachium rosenbergii. Classification (NCBI taxonomy): domain Eukaryota; kingdom Metazoa; phylum Arthropoda; class Malacostraca; order Decapoda; family Palaemonidae; genus Macrobrachium; species Macrobrachium rosenbergii. The sequence continues at coordinate 45,232,624 of NC_089746.1, forward strand.
GTCGTAAAAGTCATCAATATGGAGACCTTTCGACTGTGAAACTTTGCCTTATCATTTTTTTTAGAGAGAGAGATTGGCCTTCTCTAAAGGAGGGCGAGTCGTGTATTTGCGAAAGCAGGAAGAAAAAACTAGGGCTGGGGTAAAATACTTCAGAGAAACTAACACCAAATTAAAACTAGATCAAGAAGAAATCATTCGAAGAAAGTAGCACCAAATAAGAAAAATTAAAATAACAAAATTAGGAGTAAACAGGTAATAATGATAAACATCGTGGGCATAGAAAATGTTTTAAAAGTTCAGTAGCCAGATAAGAAAACATCTACAAGATAATGCTAATAGGAAAAAAAAAACACACACACACAATGAATATCAAAGCTGCGAGAAGGGAACTAAAGCACACTGCAACGGAAGTCACAAACATATCAATAGTAGATCAGATCATTCATATGTCAATAAGAAGCAATTCAGAAATAAGTATAAAAAAAAATCAAGTAAATGATCATGACTTTAAGTGGTATAAATTCCTCTCTCCAAGCTACGGGCATCAAAATCTATAACACTAACAGGAATTGACTAGGTACGAATTATATAGTGTCACAACTACTGGAATAAGTGACAGGAATCCCATTCCTGTTTTAAAGCAAATGGAATCAAATATTTAAGGTACTGAACAGTGTATAAAGCACATAATGAGAGCAGAAAAACAATAAGCCTTTACAACAGTATTAAATTAATCTGACGGTAAATATCTACAGCAAATATCACAGAAACTAAATGTGATTGGTTGCTCATGCTGCCTAAGCCACCCCCGCCCCCACCCCATTCATAGGTTACAAAGATATCAACTGTGGATATTTACCTTCGGCTCATAAATACTGACTATACAACACCTGGAAACAGGTACCTGGCAGAACGAATATGAAATTGAATCTCTCCACAAATTGAATGTATAACATCCGTAGTATATTCAAATGAGATGTATTATTGGTGTTGCTACCAATCTCCCAATTCTGACTACAAAAAAAATGCCTTTAGGTATGAAAAACACGAGCCATACCTGTTTCTCCAATCAATTCCACCTCTCTCTCTCTCTCTCTCTCTCTCTCTCTCTCTCTCTCTCTCTCTCTCTCCTAAATTATATACCAGCAAATAATACCACTGCTCATTGCATGGCTGACCGCCTAAAAGGTATACCCTGAATTATATGTGAGAAAGAGAGAGAGAGAGAGAGAGAGAGAGAGAGAGAGAGAGAGAGAGAGAGAGAGAGAGAGAGAGAGAGAGAGAGAGAGAGAGAGAGACTTGTTGCGCTCAATGAAAATGCAAATTACGCTTAGAGCTCTGTTTTCATAACGAATTTCGAAGCCTTCGTCACTGGTAAACTGCATATTATATTCCCTACTGACCTCTAATGTAATTTAGTAAATATACTTAACCTCGCACTCCTATCAGTACTTTTGCAATCTACTCTTTTATACAACACAATATACGAAATATTTGCAGGCATCATTACATGAATGACTATGCTCTAGTTTGAGAAAATGAGGAATACGTAAAACAAATAATCAGATTTTCATTAATAAAAATTAAAAACTCAGGATACGCAGCACAATATGAGGTTTGAATCGACAATGAAAACAATCAACAAAGAAATCAAATTTATAAAAAGTAACAAATATATACCGCAAGTTGAATACGCGTACATCATGTCTAGCACAAGCATCTATGAATGACACTGATCCATATCATTTTTAAATTGTCAAACAGAAACACAAACACAAACACACATACTTCAAGCAAAAGCACTGTTTAGCACAAGCATCTATGAATGATATGATCCTTATCATATTTAAATGATCAAACAGACACACGCACACACACATACACACAAAGAGGCTTCGAGCAAAGTACTATGGTTAGCACAAGCATCTATGAATGACACCGATCCACATTATTTTTAAATTATCAAACAGGCACACACACACACACACACACACTTCAAGCAAAGCACTATAATTAGTACAAGCATCTCTGAACGACATTCGCCCTTATCATTCCCAAATTTTCAAACACACACACGCCCACTTCAAGCAAAAACACTATGTCCGGCACAAGCATCTGTAAATGACACTCACCCTTATCAATTCTAAATTACCAAACAGACACACGCGCACACGCACACGCACACGCACACACACACACAAACAAAGAGGCTTCAAGCAAAGCGTTATCTCTCCGATAACAAATTAACCGCTTATCCCTCTTACCCTGAACCGACAGAGACTAATAGGGTAGGGAGAGAGGTGGGGGAGAAGGGGGAAAGGGGGGGTGTTCACTAGGCGTCCCTCGTGAATGGTCACTTTGACTAATGCCGTTGAGATAATCTATCATCTTTCGGCAAATCAAAACAAATAAAAAATAAGAAAAAACTCTACGCACGGACAACTCGACCTTGTGGTTGCCGGAGGGAGAGATGAGTTCTCTTACATAAACAACTTTAGAAGATGCTTATTCAAACGTAAGATAGTTAGATAGTTACTTCAGTTACTCTTCTCTTCTTCTCTGGAGAGAGAGAGAGAGAGAGAGAGAGAGAGAGAGAGAGAGAGAGAGAGAGAGTACAACGTATACTTGTTGACGTTTGGAGTTAGTTTGGATGCGGACGTCCGCGTGACAGTAGAGGTTTGGGTGAATTTGATTGCAAGAATATTTCTGCATGCATGCATACATACATACATACATTATTTATTTATATATATATATATATATATATATATATATATATATATATATATATATATATATATATATATATTAAGATATATCTATATACTGTATATGTATGGTATGTATGTATGCGGAAATTTTCTTGCAATCAAATTCAACTTAACATCCGCTGTCACGCGGAGGCCCACATCCAAACTAATTCCCAAACGTCAACATATATATGCATGTATGTATGTACATATACATATATATATATATATATATATATATATATATATATATATATATATATATATATATATATATATATATATATATATATGTATATATATATATATATATATATATATATAAAATATACATTTGCATATATTATATATATGTATATATATTAAGATATATGTATATATATATGTATGTATGTATGTATGTATGTATGTATGTATGCAGAAATATTCTCGAAATCAAATTCACCCAAACATCCACTGCCACGCGGACGCCCGCATCCAAACTAGCTCCAAATGTCAACAAGTAAACGTTGTACACTCTCTCTCTCTCTCTCTCTCTCTCTCTCTCTCTCTCTCTATATATATATATATATATATATATATATATATATATAATACATTATGTATATGAAATGTGTGTATATATATATATATATATATATATATATATATATATATATATATATATATATATATATATATATATATATATATGGGAGGACTAAATCGCAACGAACCTAATCTTCTTTTTAATAAAAAATAGTAAAGGAATTACTTGAAAGGAAATATTTTATCCTGGAGAGGCACGGACCATTAAACTTTCAAGTCATTTTTAACAATCGGATTCCCATTCCAAAATAACAGTTATTTATGAGTTTTTGGCTTTCCTTATAATTGCTTCTTCCTTCTGCTTTGCCCCTCTCACCTTTCTTATTCCCTTCATTCTCAACGCAGTCCATTTCTTTCCCCTTCGTCTCTAGTCTTCATTTCCTTCATTATCTTTGCAGCTAATCTGTTCACCTCTTTATTACAGTTATCCTTCCGCCTTGCCTCTTATATAAACCATCACCTTTGTTCTCCTCTATTCATGCTCGTTATCCTTTTCCTAACATTTCCCTTTTTATCTCCCCGGTTATTGCCGTTCCCATTTCCCCTTCGT
>NC_089746.1:45241511-45246511 GCF_040412425.1 Macrobrachium rosenbergii
AGAAAAATAAATTATCAAATTAATAAATATATAGAAAAAGTAAGTAAATTATTAAAATACAAGGAGAATTACATTAGGGTAGTAATGCACTGTATCTTCGCCTTGAACTTATGAAGTTCCAACTGCACGACATACTCTAGAAGGCTGTTCCATAGTCCCCAACAACAAAGTCATAAGATATTGCCGATCCTAAAACATTCTTAACCTGAAAAAAGCATATAGCATATTTCATGACAAACATATTCTTGATAACTGCAACGCACACAACTGATATAGGTACGTTCTTTCACTTTTGACTTCCCCAGCCAAGGGGCTGTAAAAACAAAATGCTATTTTGGTGCACTGATCCCCCCCCCCTCCTCCCCCCACCTTCTCCCACCACCGATACCCCCATCTCCACCCTCCATCCCACCTACACCTTTCCTGTGTCTGTCTGTCTGTCTGTCTGTCATTCTGTCTGAGTGAAAAGCTTTCCTGATAATAGCAATCAGAGAACGTGGTTTTAGGGTCCAAATTCTCTCTCTCTCTCTCTTTCCTGAAGAACTGTGATTACCAGATGTCATTTCCCACTCGCTGCGTCTTCTTATCAAGGACAATGCATGCAAAATGTTTTCTCATGGTTACAATGGAAGGCGGAAAGCAGGGCAGACAAGTGTCAATAGCGGCAGAAAATATTCCGTTCTTCATTTACACCGCAATTCAGAACGTCTTAAAAAAAATACTCTTTGAAAAGTGACAAAAACACTCTCGGAATAGTGACAGTTTCTCGGTACAGTGACAGTAAAATGGAAATGCAAATAATGGTGAAGCAAGAACGATTTAAAAGTTGAATGAGAAGAAAATTCGAATGCCTTCAAAATGGGCTTTGGGTAGTTAATAAAAAATCTATATTACCAGTCCACCATTGAGGACAGTATCAACGTTGATAATAATAATAATAATAATATAATAATAATATAATAATAATAATAATCAAGAAGAAGACATCGTCATAATATATATTAAATACACACACACACACACACACACACATATATATATATATATATATATATATATATATATATATATATATATATATATATATATATATATATATATATATATATATATATATATATATATATATATATATATATATATATATATATATATATATATATATATATATATATATATATATATAATATATATATATATATATATATATATATATATATATATATATATATATATATATATATATTATATATATCCAAAAACGCAAGATGCTTTACAGTTTCATGAAATTCTTAGAAAGAACATTTTCGTGCAATTCGTAAGAATTTATAAGCTACAATGTGAAAGAGACCTAAATCTAATTTAAGAACTTTCACGTACACACAATAAAAGACTTTGACTACCTTAATGTGACACTGAACCTGTGAGTGACAGGTTTTTCTAAATAAATAAAGCCACCGGTATAATAATAATAATAATAATAATAATAATAATAATAATAATAATAATAATAATAATAATAATAATAATAATAATAATTTCATCATCATCAGCTATCTGACCCACTTAATTGATAACTAAATTCACTCAGAGCTAGCCAGAGACGTTATATTTTAATAACGCTTATTGATAAAGGTTATTATTTTCTGATGGAAGCGGAGAGAAAATGATCATTCTGTAACAATCCCAAAATAAATTTTAAAAAATAAATAAAAAGATAATTAAATCCAAAAAATAAATGAACCGATTAAACTCATCTTGGTTACAATCGTCAAAGAAGCACAATTTTCATGACCTTTTCCATATAAAAAAAAAAAAAAATGAGCGAGATAGCACAGAATTTTTTTGTACAGGTACCAAACTGGAATCGGTCACAGTCGTTCCTGCACTGTCCCTAATCATGGATAGGCGGTACTTCGATCTTTCTTTCACACCAAAATGCAGTAAATGTGCCTCGCTGTCGAACTTCTCAGTCCCAGAAGTCCTTTATTCCTCACACCGTTGGACTGTGGAACAGTCTCCCTGAGGATTTTGTGCAATTGGAACTTCTACAGTTCAAGCGTAGATGCGATGCATTACTACCCTAAAACAATTCCCTTTGCATTTTAATAATTTACTTACATTTTTATGTTTCTTTATTAATTTGTAATTTTTTTTTTATTTTCTTAATATATGATCTCTTCTTTCTGTATTTCACTATACAATCTGTTACTTCTTTCAAATGAACACCATATTCTTTGGAAGTTTGAACTTCAATCAATGAGCCCTAAGGCTTGTTCTCTATGCATAGGGTTCATATTCTGAATAATAACAATAATATCGGTTAAATTATTTGTGTGATATCACCTTGAGAAAGATGAAGACTTATTTACTGATTGATTTAAGGTTCTCTGGCGTAGTAGAATCCCAGGTCATTGGCAACGAGCAAGCTTATGAAATAAAAAAAAAAGTTACCTTTCATTTACATCTGAACCATTTAACCAAAATATTCTATGTCAATTTCAATAACTATGGAATTGAAACATAAAATTTGGGTCAAAACACAAGAGCTGTGACCTATGAGGTCATTCACCGCTGTGAATAATGCCGAAACAATTGTTAAGAGAGGGTGTGGAGCAAGGTACAGTAAAAGGAATGAGAGGGTTGCAGCTAGGGGCGAAGGGACGCCGCAAAGAATGTTAAATAATGCCTACAGGACACCGCGGGAGGTTCACTGATCTCCCCCCCCCCTCTACGGGTTCAATTACTATGGAACAAGGTAGCCAAATATCTAAAAGAGGATTAAGAAAAAAACGGTAATAAATTCAACTTTTTAATTCAATGCAGCGAAGGAATGAAACTTAACGCTACATTAATGGGGCAATACTACTTAATCTGCTTGAAAATTAAAGAGATTTTTTAAAATTAAATCTTCAAAGCTGTTTGAATCATTATTTTTAAAATGAAATCTGTGTTAAAAATTCTTACTTAACGATCTTTAATAATGTTCAATGTTTTTAAAGATTATGGTCACAAGTTAAGTATACCTTAGTTTACCCAGACCACTGAGCTGATTAACAGCTCTCCTAGGGCTGGCCCGAAGGATTAGATTTGTTTCACGTGGCTAAGAACCAATTGGTTACCTTGCAACGGGACCTACAGCTTATTGTGGAATCCGAACCACATTATAACGAGTAATGCATTTCTATCACATGGTCACAAGTGCCAACCATGAGTATTATTGGGAGTAACGTTAGCAGAGCTTCTGTTAGGACAAATGATTTCATAAATAATGATCTTCATGAAAAACTAATACCGAGTACCTCCTATATTCGTCTGACCCTCACGATTTCAAATGAATGTTATCGGCTATAACCAATAAAACGAATGTGCAAAAGCATATTTATCGTTTACAACCTGTTATTCTAAATTATATTTTTTGCTAAAAAAAAAAAAAAAAGTCAGGTGGTCGATTTACTGAACGAATGATAAATTTTTTTTTTTATCTGAATACAATCGGTTACTCTAAATTGAATCTTTTGCTAAAAAAAAGTTTACTAGTCCCAAACGTTTATTAATTCATATGAAATCCCCCGAGTACTCTGAAAGGCAATGATTTTACGATTAAATCGACCAATTGCTTTTGCAGCGCAAGGCAGAAACCGGGTAAGAAGTTACACGAACCCAGGTAGCTATTCCTGTCGCGGTTCTAACAATCCTCTCAAACTGGTTCAATACGAAGCCGAACGAGCGTCAAGCTTTTTATCAGAGATGTCAAGAGTCAAGGGGAGTATAAACCAGAATCTATATTTAGAAAGAAGAAATGAATTATGAGTAAGTAGGAAGCTAAAAAAGAAACTAGTCATTCCGTGAGGGTTTTCAGAAATCTAAAGATACTGGGGAATCACAAGGGGGCAACGCTATGAATGAAGCAGTCACATGATGGGAGACATTTTTTGCTTTAAAATTATTTTTGAATTCCAAAGGATAAGCGTCCTTAAACGTATCGCCCTTATTAAAGTAAATCTCACACGGGCGGCATCACTGACCGAAAAACCCATTTCTTTTTTTTTTTTAGCCTAATGCAACCGGCACGGGCGAGGTTATTTTGCTTATGCAAATGTCACAAACTGAATGATGGCTGCATTAAGCGTTATGATGGCCCTATTTCCATATCATCTGCACCCCGGTGGAAAGCTGGACCGACTTTCATTAGGGGGGAAAATCCCGAACACTTTTCATGCTATAAAGGGGCTTTATTCTAACGAGGATTTTCGGGAAATGTAGCCAAAGGGAGAAATGGAACCGATAACTGTGAAAAATACATTAAAAATGTGGAATTGCTCACGTTTACTCACATACGATACCTGGCAACCAGCTAACATGGACGGCAACAAATTAATTAACACGTTTTATCTAACTGAAGATGAAATCAGGCAATTAATTTTCTGAATAATAATCTGAACTCTAAATTCTAGATGAAGCAACGTTCAGTTTAAGTAGTACCTCAGACCAAGGAACTCGAGAGCGCGTTTTCTTCCCGAGTGCTGGGATGAAGATGGTAACTAGTTTTTCCTAGAGTCTGTGGACGAAAGGCACTGTCAGATTCTAAGGTGTTTCTGAGTTCAAATATGAAACTAGATTTCACACGAAACATTTCTGGAATGATAATTGGAGGTGACTTTTAATTTTTTTTATGTCTCCCCTGCGCTCCCGATCCCCTACCTACATCGCCTCAACCCGGGGCGGACGAACAGGTTTGCAGGAGGAGGGTGGCTGTCTCCCCTACCCCCCCCCCATTCCCCTACCTACCTCTCCCCCACCGGGAAGGAGCAAACCGGTTTGCAGGGGATGGTTTGTTTGCTGTGTCACGTCTCCCCTACTGTCACCAGGGTGAGGACAGACAAGATCCACTCGGATTTTATTATTATAGAAGATAGATAGATACCTTCATCATGCCAAAGAGTGGAAGTATTTAAGGAATTATCTTGACATTCAAAACTTTATTCATTACTTCTACG
>NC_089746.1:45249011-45251511 GCF_040412425.1 Macrobrachium rosenbergii
GAGAGAGAGAGAGAGAGAGAGAGAGAGAGAAATGGAAAGTATTCTTCACATTTCCCGAGGGGCAAAGTTGGCCACAAACTCTAGCCAAGAAGTGACTGCTGAATTATTCATGACTTCACGTGTACGTGAGGCCTATTACTCAAGGTCCTTCTCCAACCACGAACGCTACAACTCGAGACATTTAACGATGAGACAAATTACGGTGGAATACAAAGGCAGAAAGAAGGAAAGAAAGGAAAGAAGAAAGAAGGAAAGGGAGAATGAGAAATTACTGGTTTGACGCATAACATTCAGTGACCATTATTCTCTGGGTCATTTTTACGTTCAGGATAATTTTCTCTTTTAAGAAAATGTTTCTTGTGTTATTTTCTCTTAGGTCTGTGGACGTTTTCCATATAATTTTCTCTTTATGACTGATCATTTTTGCTTTCTGAGCGGGACTCAAAAATCACTTATATATTTATTTATCAACCCTTGGCTGACAAGATTTCAAAAATTTCGGGGTAAAATTCTGATTTATACAATTACGATAAGGTTTCATAACTGGCAAGGAACAACCACCTTTAGATAGGATAACCACCTTGTAAGCTATTACTCTCTCTCTCTCTCTCTCTCTCTCTCTCTCTCTCTCTCTCTCTCTCTCTCAAAAGGTTATGAAAGTTTACATTACTTGGTACTACTGAGCAAAAAGGCAAAGAACAGCCTCTAGATAGAATAATCACCTTGTAAACTATTCCGTATTCCTCTCTCTCTCTCTCTCTCTCTCTCTCTCTCTCTCTCTCTCTCTCTCTCTCTCTCTCTCTCTCTCTCTCTCTCTCTCTCTCTCTCTCTCTCTCTCTCCTGAAGTTTCATTTCTTGGTGCTACTGATAAAAAGACAAGGGAAAACAACCTCTAGACTGGGTAATAACCCTGTAAACTCTCTCTCTCTCTCTCTCTCTCTCTCTCTCTCTCTCTCTCTCTCTCGGTTTTATTTACTGATACTACTAAGAAAAAAAGGAAAGGAACAACAAACTCTAGATATGATAATAACCGTTTAAACTATTCCCTAACACCCCCTCTCTCTCTCTCTCTCTCTCTCTCTCTCTCTCTCTCTCTCTCTCTATTGAAACATTATTATAAGGTTTCATAACTTGGCACAATTGAGAAAAATGTCAAGGAACAACAACCTCTAGATAGGATATTCACCTCGTGAATTATTCCTATAACCCCCACCCCGTCCCCCGCCTTCTCTCTCTCTCTCTCTCTCTCTCTCTCTCTCTCTCTCTCTCTCTCTCTCTCTCTTTGAAATATTGTTATAAAGTTTCATTGCTTGGCACAACTGAGAAAAATGGCAAGGAACACCTTGTACATGACCCTCTCTCTCTCTCTCTCTCTCTCTCTCTCTCTCTCTCTCTCTCTCTCTCTCTCTCTCTCCAAGACGTGCTAGTGGCACTGTTTGGCTCTTCACAGGATATGGCTGGATAATGAACATTCTCGATCCGTTTGAACAACGTGAATGTTAATGGTCCTAGGTTTTCAATTTTTGTTTATTTTTCTTGTTCTTCCCTTTCTTTTTTATAATTCCTTTCGTTCATTCTTTCAAGCAGCCGTCGGGCTAGATGACTTGTAATTCGGTCTACGAAATTTCACAGATCTTTAACGCTTTTTGTAAATGTTTCCAACTCACGGTTGAAAGTCCAACAAATGACTTTGATCTAAGGAAATTATCACATGTTATAAATTGTCAAAAATCAAGAAAAAAAACTTACGAAATCATTATAAATAAAAAAGCTAACCGTTGAGGTGACGAAAACGAAACTGGGACATCTAATAAAATTCCAAAGTCAAAATAACAGAAAACATTGCGTAAATGGATCTTACCTTGCGCATTTTCTACCTGTAAAGTCATTTCCAACTTGCTCCGTCTACAAATTCAAGATACCCCACTGAAATACCTGTTTGGGAGAAATACTACACACTAAGGCTATACTGTGAAATCTAAAAAAAAAAAAAGTACTGTGTCTCAGTTCAGTCACCTACTATCCAGTGCACTCGTAAGGTAGCAGCCCATGTGGGATACTGGGTGGGGGGGAGGGATTGGGTTGGTGTAGTCAACCGCACTCTACACACTACTGTAGACAGAAATCTAAGCCCTGTAAAATAAATTTGATGAAGCTTCTCTCTAACTACGAATTAACTAATTCAGCGTGAAGGACAACGTCTACTTTAAGTGATCTACGTCCTAAATTCGACCTTCAGAATCTGATATCATCATGGCGAATACCAGATTAAAAATGACCTGAAATTCGAAAACTATCATCATTTCTCTCTGTCCCGTTTGGCAAAAGCAATAGTATCCTCAGCGTAAAGAAGCAGCTTAAATCAAATATAATTTTAGCGTTCGTATTTATAAGCAAAGTGTCTCACTCACAGCGTGGTGGATTTATTGTTTTCAGTCAGTTTAACAACAGTTTTTTATCTCATGCTTGTTTGGCTAGGCGTCAGATATACTAAGAAGTT
>NC_089746.1:45254011-45261511 GCF_040412425.1 Macrobrachium rosenbergii
TTTTTTTTTAGGGAACCGGTAAAGCAAGGAGCCCAAATCAGGTTAAAAATGGTATCAAATGATCTTTGCCTGATGACTCCAAGTCACGCCTCTTTTTTTTTTATTTCAGGCTTACACTTAAGGATTAGTTTCAAGAACATAAGCATTTAAAGTTCCTGCTTGAATATAAATTCAATTAGCATTTGACTGTTGAATAAGTTCACGGTAATGACATATATATATATATATATATATATATATATATATATATATATATATATATATATATATATATATATATATATATATATATATATATACAACTCCTTTTGGACTTGTATGGCCTAGTGGGCAGCGCCCTTGCCTTTCAATTGAAAGACCTGGGTTCTGACCCTGATGTGAATCAGAAATTTATTAAAATATATATATATACATAATATATATATATATATATATATATATATATATATATATATATATATATATATATATATATATATAAACATAATATATACAGTATATATACATACATACATATGTGTGTGTGTTTGTGAGTTAATTTAAGCTGTCCTGAAGCTTCCTAACTAGGTTTTGCCCAGGACACCAGATATCGCCCGTGAATCGTTTAATTCGCGACTGATTCAAACAACAAAACACCCCAGGGTATGGAAAGTTGACTCCCAGTGATAGCAGTCACAAGGAAAAGTCTCGAGGTCTCTGATAAACAGGAGATAGAGAGTAGAATGTATAGGGAAACCTATCTCAAGGTCACTGATAAATATAATGAGTCAAGAAGTCGGGTTTTAAAACATACCCCGGAGAAATCATTATGAGCCTGGAATGGGGCAGATAGCCTCAGTAATAGCACCTACCTGTAAGGGAAACTTTAGGTTTATGAAAAACGCTAAAAGAACTTACAAAGAGAAGAACGAATCTATAAGGAAAATTTAAGTTCGCAAAACAGCTGAAATTAATTTAAAAAAAGGGAATGCAAATCCCCTCTGTGAAGCAAGAAGTAAAACAATGAGACGACTTTACGGAAGTTAAGAAATTTTCTACCATATTCCTTAATGAACTGCTCGAGAAGAAGAGGCCCAAGGTTGCTTGTCTCCTCAGTCCATAAGATATTAAGTAGCATATCAAGGAAACAAGTAAAACATTCGCACAAGTTTCTTCGGCGCAATCTAGTTTTCTGTACAGCGTATAATCAAGTCCACTGAAAATTTATCTATCTTTTGGTGGTCTCGGCATAATGCTGTATGAGCCGCGGTCCATGAAACTTTAACCACGGCCCTGTGGTGGTCTATCCTATACGTTGCCAGAAGCACGATTACGGCTAACTTTAACCTTAAATAAAATAAAAAAAACTACCGAGGCTAGAGGACTGCAATTTGGTATGGTTGATGACTGGACGGTGGACGATCAACATAACAATTTGCAGCCCTCTAGCCACAGTAGTCTTTAAGATTTGAGGGCGGACAGAAAAAGTGCGGACAGAAAAAAGTGCGGCAGGACAGACAATGCCGCCACGATAATTTTCTTTTTACAGAAAACTGAAAAAGGAGAAAAATAAGGAGCACAGGAGTGTCTTGAGAGGTTAACCCGAAAAAGAATGTCTTTTTCAAAAAGGGAAGCAAAAACTAAACCATGAAGAATACATAAGCTCATAATTTTTTTCAATCAAACGAATTACTAGAAAGTTATATTTTCGCCAAATGGATGAGAACTTAAAATGTAAAGTCAGTAACGGCTATATTTCTCCAACTTCATTTAATTCTATATATGTAATATTTATCAATGTATCTTTCAATACATATGTCCTTGAGACACTACCTCTAAAGATTAATGGTTTAAAAATTACACACACACACATATACACACACATATAATATGATATAATATATATATATATATATATATATATATATATATATATATATATATATATATATATATATATATATATATATATATTTATACGTAATCTTGTTTTTGTTAGTAGAATCTTCTGCTGTGGAGAAAGCCTTAATATAAACACGTATATGTGTATATATATATATATATATATATATATATACATATACGTACACAATACACCTACAGTGCACATAATAAAAAAGAAACAACGTGTATAATATGCGCATGCGTCAAATGACGAATCCCCTCATGAAAAACAGCATAAAGGTAAGAACCTCAAAGATCCAGGAACGAATTATCATCTGGCCCTTAGGGGAACTGAGTCGAGTTAGGATATGAAATCTGGAATTGGATATTTCTTGGTCTACTGAATCTTGGCTTGACTTTATTGAGAGGAGAGTTTTTTTGCGAAGAGAGGAGGAGAGGAAGAGCAGGATTTGTCTCCTTTAATGAGGAAATACTGCATGACAAGAGGACTGCTGAGTACGAATTTCCGACCGAGAATCGTTTTACCTCTGTGAAAATGTGGAAGTTTCACATGCAAATGTCAATACTTTGTGTATTTTTATGGCTTATACAAAAAACACACATATATATAGGTGTATATGTATAAATATATATAATATATATATATATATATATATATATATATATATATATATATATATATATATATATATATATATATATATATATATATAGGTGTATATATATAAATATATATATATATATATATAAATATATATATATATATATATATATATATATATATATATATATATATATATATATATATACATATATATATATATATATATATATATATATATATATATATATATATATATATATATATATATATATATATATATATATATATATATATAAATATAAAATTAAGCATCTTCATATCCGGAAGGACTTACGAAAACTAATACATAATTTCAAAAGTACCGAAATTAAAGTAGATATACTTATACCAAGATCAAAAATGCGTAGAGCCATTATTTATATTTTTCATGGCTTTAAACTAGATCATTCCTTAACAATTTGGTAAAGATATGACAAACATAGGCAAGCAGATTCTTATGTGATAGTTTCATCTTCATTTTCTACAGCTCTCTCTCTCTCTCTCTCTCTCTCTCTCTCTCTCTCTCTCTCTCTCTCTCTCTCTCTCTCTCTCTCTGTGGGTATGAATACTTATTAAATCTCACAGTCAGATTATTTCCCAGAAATTCCCAACGTACACACACACACACACACGACTGTAAATTTGGGAGTCATTTATTGCCGTCCTTCCTAAAGTTACTCGGCCATTTCGTCTCCATTGTAAGGTAGTTCAACAGGTGTGACGCCTCGATATTGATGAGTTTTTTTTTTTTTTTTGCAGGTTGCCCCGAAGGCACTGTCTACTACCATCTTCAGTCTTTGCCTTTACAGTATAACCAAAATGGAACTTGTAAGTACACAAAATTGTACACTGTAAAGTAAACGAAACTGTACACTGTAAAGTACACCAAATTCTACACTGTAAATTACACAAAACTGTAAGTACACAAAATTGTATACTGTAAACAAAATTGTACACTGTACTGTAAACAAGATTTTAAGTGCACAAGATTGTGCACTGTACAGTACATAAAACTGTAAGTATACAAAATTGTACACTGTAAAGTACACAAAATTGTACACTCTAAAGTACACAAACCTGTAATAACACAAAAATTGTACACTTTAAAGCTCATAAATTGCATGACTGTTCGACAGGCACTGCAATGTTTTGATTTCAACAGTCTAATTTTTAGGAGATTTTAGCAACTTCGTTTGATATGATATACAACAGTTTCATAACGTATACAGAGACAACGAAAACCCATTAATATCTAAGGATCACGCAGTAAGTGAAACCATTAATATCTAACGATAATCAAGAATATTGTACTCCAACAGCTAGACATTTCAACAGAAACGGGATCAAGTAAGGACAGAAAGATGTCCCATTAGTAATTACTGAGGAAACGAAATAAGTTCAGTGAGGACATACAAAATTCATTAAAGACGATATGGGCTTGTAGTCATCACTGAAGTAGTCATCCTTTCTAAAATGTTACCCAACGGAGAAAAGAGCATAAGTGTATTCCAAAACGACCTAAAAGCCCAACCAAAGAGGCAACAGGTGTGAGCATCAGGGATCAGTCTCCCGATTAAGTAACTTTTGGAAATTTTGGAAAGGCGGTGTTCTTTTGTTTAAGTTAGTAAGGAAAGGAAGGTCTTGTGTCTTAGAAGCTGTAGAAGCTATTTCACCTGAAGGCTGCAAATCTGATATGGAGAGTTATTGTTTATGTGAGGAGAGAGAAAGAGAGAATTAAGGTAATATTTCACGGACCTATAAGAGAATAGATATAAGGGAAGGAGAAAAAAAAACTAACGACGTTGCTGACTGCCGTCATGAGAGAGAGAGAGAGAGAGAGAGAGAGAGAGAGAGAGAGAGAGAGAGAGAGAGAGTATTAAGGTATTGTTACACAGACTTGTATGAGAACAGATGAAACAAGGGCGAAAATTTGACGATGTTACCAACTAACGTAGAGAGAGAGAGAGAGAGAGAGAGAGAGAGAGGGAGAGAGAGAGAGAGAGAGAGAGAGAGAGAGAGAGAGAGAGAGTCTTTCTGACTCTCGGTCTGCATATCACTCCTGTTTGTGCGAATTCCCTAATTCGTTAGTTATCCCCTCATCTAACCCCCTCACACCCATCCACTACCCACTCCCCCCCTCTCTCTCTCTCTCTCTCTCTCTCTCTCTCTCTCTCTCTCTCTCTCTCTCTTTTTGCCCGGGTGGGGAGTAACTAAATCGATATTCAAGAAAAGTCGACGACAGCGTCAATTCAATTTCTTTCCCCGAGGGCGTCAACCCTTCTCTACTTGTTTAACACTTCAGCTGATACTCTCGAAGAAGAGAGAGAGAGAGAGAGAGAGAGAGAGAGAGAGAGAGAGAGAGAGAGAGAGAGATTCGTTTTCGCTATTTTCATAATTATTTATTTTTATTATGAAATTTATCTTCTAGGGAATTCTGGTTTAATTATCACCAGAGAGAGAGAGAGAGAGAGAGAGAGAGAGAGAGAGAGAGAGAGAGAGAGAGAGAGAGAAATGATTAGAATGAAAGCACAAAGAACGGCTTCTTTAGCGGTACTTCACTCTCTCATATATCTAGCTATAGAAAATAACTTTGTGAAGTTACCCTCATAAGGGATATTATTATCCTTGTTAGCAGAATAGAACGATTTCGTTTATAACGACTTATCCCAGGCAAACCCACCACCTTTCCCTCCTCCAGAATTACCTTACACCACCCTGGTTAGCCATTAAAATGCACAATCATCATTTTACTTACACACCTCTCCTAAAATCTGTTCAGCTCTTGGCGTCTTTCCCTTCTTCAACTTTGTAACTGAATAATTTCATAAAAGATACATCCACAAATATTTAAAGCTCATTATAATCTATGTCATCGAATACAAAAAAAAAAAAAAAAACCACGTGTGAATGACTGACAATCTCTTGTTAAGGTCGGTAATGTGACCTCGTTCTGATACTTGGGATGCCGGTATGAATCCTGTTACGGACGGCAGAATTTCTTCATTTTATGCCATTTGGGGCTAAGGTTCTGTAGTGACATAAACATCCAAAACGAATGTCTCCGGTTATTATTATTATTATTATTATTATTATTATTATTATTATTATTATTATTATTATTATTCAGAAGATGAACCCTATTCATGTGAAACAAGCCCACAGAGACCATTGACTTGAAAAACAGAAAGAAGAGATTAGTTATCAGAAAAGGAAAAATAAATTAACAAATTAAGAATTGTATCAGAATTAACAGTATAATGACAAAGCATATCACAAACTCAGCGAACTGAGGTATTTTAAGTACAATTAATATAACTGGAAAATAACACAAACTTTATTAGACTCTTCCTTTAGAAAGCAGAATAGTCATTAAGTCACTGGTTATCTGTGTAATGCAGATAGTACGCATTTCTAATTAACATTCTACATCGTATTTTTTCTTTTTATTTTCTCACATGCAAGGGTAAGTGAAAAAGAATTTAAGGAGGATTTAGCAAAATTCTGAATGAGTTCTTAGAACTTTTGGTTACGTGGATCAAGTTCAATTACTATTTAGCATTTATAACTTTCTTTGAACGACAAACATGCCAAGATTGATCAAGTCACGCAAATAGTAAACAGAAAGACTTGAGAGAGAGCATCTTGACTCCCCCCCACTCTCTTCAAAATGAAATATTCATCGCTTCTCAACAAAATTAATTGGAATCCTTTACTAATCGTTTGGAAATTCTTATGGGCAGGCCTTCTTTGGGAATTTTTGGGGACAGATCTCGTTTGGGAATTCTATAGGACAGACCTCCTTTGGGAATTCTTAAGGACAGATCTCGTTAGGGAATTCTAAAGGACAGACCTCGTCTGGGATTTCTTAGGGACAGACCTTGTTCGGTAATGCTTGGGGAAAAACCTCGTTCGGGAATTCTTAGGGATAGACCTCGCTCGGGAATTCTTGGAGACAGACCCCGTTTGGGAATTCTTCGGGACAGCTTCGTTCGGGAATTCTTAGGGACAGTCCTCGTTCGGGAATTCTTACGGACAAACCTCGTTCGGGGCAGACCTCGTTTGGGAATTCTAAGGGCAGACCTCGCTCTGGAATTCTTAGGGACAGACCTCGTTTGGGAAGTCTTAGGGATAGACCTATTTCGGGAATTCTTAGGGACAGACCTCGTTCGGCAATTCTTAGGGACAGACCTCGTTCGGGAATTCTTAGGGACAGACCCATGTATGAATTCTTAGGGATAGAACTCGTTTTGGAATTCTTAGGAACAGACCTCGTTCGGCAATTCTTAGGGACAAACCTCGTTCGGGGCAGACTTCGTTTGGGAATTCTTAAGGACAGATCTCGCTCGGGAACTCTTAGAGACAGACCTCGTTTGGGAAGTCTTAGGGACAGCCTATTTCGGGAATTCTTTTAGGGACAGGCCTCGTTCGGGAATTCTTGAGGACAGGTCTCGTTCGGGAATACTTAGGGACAGACCTCGCTCTGGAATACTTAAGAACAGACCTTGTTTAGGAATTCTCAGGAGCAGACCTCGTTTTGGAATTCTTAGGAAAAGAACTCGTTTGGGAATTCTTAAGGACAGACCTCGTTTGGGAATTCTTATGAACAGACCCCGTTCGGCAATTCCTAAGGACAGACCTCGTCTGGGAATTCTTAGGTACAGCCTTCGTTTGGGAATTCTATTGGAAAGACCTAGTCCGGGAATTCTTAGGGACAGACACTGTTTGGGAATTCTTAATGACAGTCCTCTTTTGGAAATTCGTAGGGACAGGCCTCGTTTGGGAATTCTTAAGGACAGACCACGTTTGGGAATTCTTATGGGCAGACCTCGTTTGGGATTTCTTAGGGACAGATCTTGTTTGGGAATTCATAAGGACAGACCTCGTCTGGGAATTCTTAGGGACAGACCTTGTTCGGGAATGCTTGGGGAAAACCCTCGTTCGGGAATTCTTAGGGACAGACCCCGCTCGGGAAT
>NC_089746.1:45266511-45296511 GCF_040412425.1 Macrobrachium rosenbergii
TGTAAGTTTCTCGAAAGTTTGGGATAAGCTAAATACCATCCTTTCGCCCCACCGATAGTTTGGTTTTGCCCTGCTATGCAATTTCGTCATATATATATATATATATATATATATATATATATATATATATATATATATATATATATATATAATATATGTAAAAGTGAGCAACTGAAAGGTTTAATTAACTCATTATGCGTATCAAAAAGAACATACAAAAAAGGAGGCAATAATGATTTAAATAAAAGAAAAAGTATTTCCCATTCCACACTCCCTCTCCGATATCTCACTCTAAATATTTGTAGTTCTTACATTTTTATCTATTTACTCATTAATTTGTTTTTATTGTTCTAATAACTGGTCTCTTCTTTCTGTATTTCCTATTGCCTTCTGTTAAATTTTTCAAATGAAAGCCATATTTTTTAGAAGCTTGAATTTCAAGCCAATGGCACCCGTGAGCTTGCTCCATATAAATAGGGTTCAAGTTCTGAATAATAATAATTGCATTCATATCAACATTTCGCATACATCAACATTTTTGTGTGACAAAATAACACCACGCTAACAATGAATTGTACATTAATATCACACAAAGAACTGAATAAAACTTTTTCCAGTCTAACCAATCTTGTTTGCTTATTTCCAAAGCAACCTGCGTCTGGCGGAAGAGCTTTGGATAGTTTTAACATCGCTGGAAGAATTAATCCAAAAGGTAAAACTAGCTAAGAAAATTTCATAATTCGACATAAATCGATCTATTTCTGAGTTGCATTTGTCTGTTGTGTAGCTGTGAGAGTCATTCATCTTCCCTCTCCATATTTCTATTCATTATCTTTAGAATATAATGTTTTCTTGCAAATTCTTCTCTTTTTTTCCTTCTCCGTGCCACGTTCAATTGTTAGGATTTATGAGACAAATTAAAAGAAATAATCAAAATAGAAGGAATGTATGCTCTGCTCCTCCTCCTCCTCCTCCTCTTTCTTCTTCTTCTTCTTCTTCTTCTTCTTCTTATTCTTCTTCTCTATGGCTCTGACTATTGTTAAAGCTACACTTAGCCAGTGACCCAATGCGCTTATTGTTGTTCGCATTTCCATTGTTCGAGCCGAGATGTCAAATGTCATTAGTGAAGCCCTCGCAATTCTATTTTCTTTTTTCTTTTTGCTCGTTTCTCTTTCCTTTTATCATCTATAATCATTATAGAAATGAAGCTAGAATGGGGAGGCCAAATAAGAAGAGATGAATACCAACGAAATTTGGAGCAGAGGGAAAGAAAATGGATCGAGAATCTAAATGTTAAATCAAATGAATTGGAAAACAAGTAAAAAAAAACTGTACAGCCGCTACAGCGAATAATCAAGGCCACCGAAAATAGATCTATCTTTCCTTGTTCTCGGTATAGTGCTGTATGAGCCGCGACCCATGAAACTTTAACCACGGACCGTTGGTGGCCTATCCTATATCGTTGCTAGAAGCACGATTAGGGCTAAAAATCAAAACTACTGAGGCTGGAGGGCTGTAATTTGGTATGTTTGATGAGTGGAGGGTGGATGAACAACATACCAATTTGCAGCCCTCTAGCCTCAGTAGATTTTAAGATCTGAGGGCGGAAAGGAAAAAGTGCGGACAGAAAAAAGTGCGGACGAACAAAGCCATAACAATAATTTTCTTTTACATAAAACTAAAAAGAGAATTTCGGCTGAAAGTCAGGAGGAAAAAACAGGAATACAAGCCACAAGATGGAATGAAAACGGGAATCGAAGCCCAACAGCTTGTGTGGAAACCGGGAACGAAGCCAAACGGCAAGCTGGAAGGAAAACGGGAATCGAAGACAAGAAACAAGGGGAAAGAAAACGGGAATCAAAGTCTAACGACCTTAGTTCGCGTTTTGGTTCCTTCTCTTCGTGGAATCTGGAATGCCCTGCTTTCTCCTTTGTAGTCCTGGAATGCCCTAATTTCTCCTTTGCTGGATCTGGGATATCTTTGTTTCTATTTCACAGTATATGGAATGCTTGGGTATCTCCTTCGCAGTATCTGGAATACCTTAATTTCTCCTTCGTTGTATATGTGATGCCTTTGTTTCTCCTTCGTGGCATCTGGAATACCTTGGTTTCTGTTTCACGGTATCTGGAATACCAAGGTATTTCAGACACCATGAAAGGTATCTCCTACATGGTATCTGGAATACCTTGGTTTCTCCATCGCAGTATCTGGAATGCATTCCTATCCTCCTCCTGGTATCTGGAATGCCTCGGTATCTCCTACGTAACATCCGGATTAACTTAGTTTCTACATTGCGGTATCTGGAATAACTGAGTTTCTACTTCACGGTATCTGAAATACCTTAAGTTTCTCCTTCGAAGTATCTGAAATACCTTGCTTTCTCCTTACCGGTATCTGGAATACCTTGCTTTCTCCTTCACGACATCGGGAATCCCTTGGTTTCCCCTTAGCGGTACCTGGAATACCTTCTTTTCTCCTTAGCGGCATCTGGAATACCTTGGTTTCTCCTTAGCGGTATCTGGAATACCTTCCTTTCTCCTTAGCGGTACCTGGAATACCTTGGTTTCTCCTTACCGGTATCTGGAATACCTTCCTTTCTCCTTAGCGGTACCTGGAATACCTTGGTTTCTCCTTACCGGTATCTGGAATACCTTCCTTTCTCCTTAGCGGTACCTGGAATACCTTGGTTTCTCCTTACCGGTATCTGGAATACCTTGGCTTCTGCTTCACGGTTTCCAGGAGAGGCTTTCATTTCAGGAGAATCTAGAATCCATTCTTTGTCTTCAAAAGCCAGAAAGTCACAAAGACGTGACACAGAAACCGTACTGTATCTCAAGCAACCTATTATTCTAATTGTGAATTGGAGCATGACTTCTAAAACAATACCTACAACAAGGGAGAAGTTACAATAGAAGGGGCTCAGGAGACGGCGTATTCTATTCGGACGAGGACAAAAGGAGGCCGTAAAACTCTACAAGAATAATTGATGCTAGCGGACGCTATAGTATATCTAAGCGATTAAAATGCTGAAAAGTGAATCAGTACAGTTATTCGCACCTAGTTATTTGCTCGGCAAATAATAATAATAATAATAATAATAATAATAATAATAATAATAATAATAATAATAATAATAATAATAATAATATAATAATAATAATAACAACAACAAAAAACAGGTGAACACAAGTATCAAAATGTACTTGTTCCGTAGCTGCATGATGATAATTATAAATTACGTGTATTTGTATATTTGCGTTCAATATAGAGATACAAGTATACATACTATATATATATATATATATATATATATATATATATATATATATATATATGTAAGTGTGTATACATATACATACATACATATATATACATATATGTGTATACATATACATACACACACATATATATATATGTATCTATATACATACATGCTATACATATTCACAGACATACAAACACGTAAGAAAGAGTGATCAAAACTGTTCAGCCGAGGCAGCTATTTGCAAAAGGATAAAGTTCAAACGGTTTAGCTTTTAACCCCACGTTATAAGAAGTCGCTGGAAGCTAGCTGGCCGGGTTTACAAAATCCTGGAAACTGGAATCACCTTTGATCTTTTGACTTCAGAGTGTCCTCCCGGGGGCTGGGGAATAATTTATTCCAATTAATGCACCCGCCCGAAATGGGACAACAGTGGCTGGACCAAAATCTGAGTTGGCGAAAAACAGCAGTCCGATGATATCGAGGATTTCATCAATTGCTAGGGTAAATGGAAGTTAACAAAAAAAGGGCGGTGTTTTCTTGGGACCTTTGTGGACTGATACTAGTCTAGAACATACATACATACATATATATGTATATATACACACACACACACATATATATATAACTATATATATACATACATACATATATATATATATATATATATATATATATATATATATATATATATATATATATATATATATATATATATATATATATATATATATATAGAATACCAATAGAACAAATCTGAAAATGTCATCACGAAAGATAAAAATCATCAATCACGGGCACGCACACACACACACACACACACAAACGCACATCCCATCACATACAATGAATTTCAACATAAACACCAACCTTTAGAAGAGAGTGAATAATGGAAAAGAATGAAATAAAAAAAAATGAAAAAGGGAAATAAAGAAAAAAGGAAAGAATGGAAAAAGGAATTAGGGGAAAAATGTGAAAAGAGGAAAAACAGAAAAATAAAAAAGGGGAAAAAGAAAAAAAGGGAGAAAAAAGGAGAAAAAGAGTCTGCAGCCATAATGACGGCGAGAGAGACGCTTCTCCAAAGCCCAGACTCTCGGAAGTAACTCAAGGGTGTTCGTCCTCCATTAATGCTTTAAGTGGAGGGAGGGGAGGGCGAGGGAGGGAAGGGGAATAAGGGGAAGGTTGGGGAGGGGAATGGGAATTGGGGAGGATAGGGGAATATCCCCTCTCCTCTGCTTACATACAGTCTCTACCTCTCGGCTCCCGTGAGATTTGTGAAGACTTTTGGTTTTTTGGGGGGCTATCTTTTTCTTTGTCCTTTTTTTAATGTAATGCTATGATTCTCTCTCTCTCTCTCTCTCTCTCTCTCTCTCTCTCTCTCTATGGATATATATATATATATATATATATATATATATATATATATATATATATATATATATATATATATATATATATATATATATATATATATATATATATATATATATATATATATATATATATGTAGTGTTTCTATACAAACAACATAACTATTTTAAATAGAACTTGAACGAAAAAACCATTGCATGTCCATCTTGTTAAAAAAAATAAAGCCATTCTATTTAACAGAAAACCTTCGTCATTACTGGGGTCCTACAAACTATAAATCGAATTAGGTACTCATGTCAGAAAACAATGAAAGGTTAAATTCTAAAATAGAATGAAAGGTGATCTTGAGAAATAAGTCAAGTAAACAAGAAGGGGAAAGAAATTGGTTGAGAATAATAATCCAACCTCTAGTCAGTTTGCGTTTGTGCCTTGTTCATAGACATCGAGGCGACACAATATGACAGGTCCGAAACAGCTCTAAGATGCGTCTATGTAAATCCTATGGGACGCCCCTGGAAGCTCTCGAGAGTCTGTCAAGGGTCCTTCTAGGTGCTCGGGAGAGTATCCTTCGGGCCCTACTGCCGGGTTTCTGTTCGTTTCAGTTCCTTCAACGGCCCCACTTTCCGTTCACTGGCTGATGGAGACTAAAGCCAACTTTCTTTTATATATTTGTAAAGGCTCCATAGTTTTAAAAGGTCGTCTAGGTACGCCTTGAAAGTTTCATAAAATATGGGGTTATTTTCTTCTAGTTTAATAAGATATGGGGTTATTTTTTCTAAATATATGTTTTTTTCCCTTCATCTTTTTTGAGGTCAAGTTCTATAATTTACTAATGTCTTTTTTAAACAGTCCTTCCATAAGTCTGTGAAAATTTTATGACAAAGTAGTTTATTGTTTAATAAATATAGTAGTATGACATTCGCATATTTTCTGGACAGTTACCTTAATTATTACAAGTAAAAAATGCGCCGAAATTTCTTCGGCGCAATCGAGTTTTCTGTACAGCCGCTACAGCGTATAATCAAGGCCACAGAAAATAGATCTATCTTTCGGTGGTCTCGGTATATTGTTGCATGAACCGCGACCCATGAAACTTTAACCACGGCCCGGTGGTGGTCTATCCTATATCGTTGCCAGAAGCACGATTATGGCTAACTTTAACCTTAAATAAAATAAAACTACTGAGGCTAGAGGGCTGCAACTTGTTATGTTTCATGGCTGGTGGGTGGATGATCAAGATACCAATTTGCAGCCCTCTAGCCTCAGTAGTTTTTAAGATCTGAGGGCGGAAAGAAAAAGTGCGGACAGAAAAATGCAGACAGAAAAAAGTGCGGACAGAATAAAGTGCGGCCGGACAGACAAAGCCGGCACAATAGTTTTCTTTTACAGAAAGTAAAAAGGAACAGTGAGAACAGTGGTTTCTACTAATTTTACAAGTTTACTCTCTACTTCAAGAGCTTCTAGACTGGCCCCAGAAAGGTAACGTCTTCTAGGTCTCAGTACTTTTTTTTAGAGGTGAGAGTGCAAGCCCCACGCCCTATTATGAATTCCAGCTACTTCTGGTACCCACTGGCGACTGTGTCGGCAGATGGTGGAAGCCCAGGCTGAGACCACGGGCTCTTTATTACTGAAATACCTCTCCTACACGCAAACACATACATGTACACACACAGACGTATATATATATATATATATATATATATATATATATATATATATATATATATATATATATATATATATTTATATATATATATATATATATATATATATATATATATATGTAATACTTTATATTTATATTTGTGTATATTATTGTATGACTGTTAGAATATGTGTATGTGTGTGTGGAGAGAGAGAGAGAGAGAGAGAGAGAGAGAGAGAGAGAGAGAGAGAGAGAGAGAGAGAGAGAGAACTTCTACCCACTTTGGTGATCCCACGTTCATATCCCGCGTGGTCTTGATAGAATTTGACTGAATACACAGCCTTACAGTATCTGTGACCTGTGAATGGGTTGTCAGTTGGAGCCCTTTGACCTACCCTGAAATTACGTGACTGGAGAGAACGCTTAAGTCTTGAATACATGTCTGGTTTGCGTTAGGTTCCTAAGCCACTGTGCGCATGTGTAAGTGACCTGTCCCTCGCTTCTGTTGGTCACTGGCGACCTCTGACGATAACATTTGTTTATGCAAATAATGAATTGGTTCCAATGATATATGAGAGAGAGAGAGAGAGAGAGAGAGAGAGAGAGAGAGAGAGAGAGAGAGAGAGAGACTAATGAATAGGCTACAACGATGTGTGTGTGTGTGTGTGTGAGAGAGAGAGAGAGAGAGAGAGAGAGAGAGAGAGAGAGAGAGAGAGAGAGAGAGAGAGAGAATGATGAATCTAACTGGGAAAGTATGGAAATCCTTCCCATACATAAATCATAAGGTAACGGACAGTAATTTCGTGAATTATCGAATTTCGATTGGTCCGGGTTAGTATTCCGTTATCTGCTGGACCCCAGAGTAGTTCGGTAACCGCGGTAAGTATCGAGTCCCATTTGCATGTATTGAATCAGCAACTCTGGTTTTCACGCTTTTGTTTTCACACGGCTACTAGGACAGTTCTGTGCCGTACTCTAATTAAAACAACAACAACAACAACAATAATAATAATAATAATAATCCACAGTAATATAATTGTGGATTTTTATTTTACAACAGTTTAACAATGGCATTGTGAATTTCTTACCAATAATAATAATAACAACAACAACAACAACAACAACAACAATAATAATAATAATAATAATAATAATAATAATAATAATAATAATAATAATAATAATAATAATAATAATAAATACAACGTTTCTAACTGTTCTCTATGTCCAACCGAAAAACAAGGCAAGACTGGATATATTGCTAGCGTATGGAGTAGTCTTCGATTAACGCATGTTGTTGGCATACAGCCCAAGCGACGTCCATGACTGTGAGTGGATCCACTAATATCATCGATGAGCGTCAAAATTCCAAATTAGGAGGACAGTGCCTTCTGGAAGAACTCTGCATGAAAATTTTCTTTTTAAAAAAAAAAAAACATTCTTATACTATATACAAGTAAAGATGTCTGTCGTTTATTTGTTTCCGGAATCATTATAACGATTTTTATTTTTTTTTTATTTTCATTGCTAAAAAAAGTTACGATTCATAAAGAACTGAATCACTGAGGTTTCTCTGACGTTTAAGTACCTGGCTGCTAATACTAAATCAACGCAAAATGCACGAATAGTCCAGGGAGAGAGAGAGAGAGAGAGAGAGAGAGAGAGAGAGAGAGAGAGAGAGAGAGAGAGAGAGAGAGAGAGAGAGAGAGAGAGAGCAGGCATAGGCAGAATCTCCATAACATTCACACGCCCAAATTGTACACCGACATGACTTATCTACGCTAAAACATAAGGCATAAAACACGAAATGCAACATAAGAAATATAAAATACCAAGCACGCCATCCTCAGTCCGCATGCCTCGACATCAATACCGCTTCAACCTTGAGACCCGTCAGCACTTTCCAGCCTTTCAAGCTCACCCAACTCCTTAATCACTTTGGGATCGAAAGCAAATTGGATGCTGGTCTTTCATCACCGCTATTAAGGGAAAATAAAAAGCCTCTATCATCTAACAACCGATCGACTACAGGAAGGTTTGATAACAAAATCGACCTCAGGAATGATTACTTCCACCATCAAATTTACCGGATTCCAGGTCGCCATTCTGGAATGTCTTACTTCTGCCATCAAATTCACCGAATTCCAGCTCGTCGTTCTGGAATGTCTTGATGTTTATGGAATGGGTCAAACGTAGAATTTTCTCTCTGTTTAATAAAACGATTGTCAGGTCTTAATACATTTAAATAATCTATAAACTTTGAGATGTTACATATACGATCGTGGTACCTAAGTTAGCCAACCTTCAAAATTTTCATCGGCTTTCTTAATCATCAAATGTCAATTTTATTGTAAAATAGGTCTCATTTGCCTTCACTGTACACAAAACGCATTCACTTGCTTTGATAATTATTAGAAAGATTACGACCGCAATAATTTTTAAAATGACTGTTATATGGTTTCAGAAGCCTTAAGTTTTTTTTACAAAGAGAATGAAGCTGCTGGTTAAGAGCTAAGTATTGACAGTCTTTCCGTTTTTAAAATATTCTCGGAGGCTATAAAGGTCTAGGTTTGGACGAGGATTACACACCATGTTGTACTACGTTTAAAAAAATACTGCTAGTGTCAGGCTGTGGCCTCGAAACTTAAAGGATTAGGAAGTACTGGGGTCTGGATAGAGGAACCTGCTTTGTAAACGATATGCCATAACTGTCTTTTTCTGTACTGTGTAACTAATTATACGAGTGAGTCATCTAAGGAAAAAATGATGAACCAGTCGCCTGAAAATGACCAGATTAGAATTGTACTAATTTTAATGAATACATTATGATTCATAACCAACAATGTAACCCAGACGCGTAAAAATCATTGCAATACAACTGCAGAAAAAATATTTTTAATATGATATCTATAAGCATCTCAAGCGTCAAGACATAAGCAGATTAAAATGAATCCTGCCTCGGAATTCCCTGAGGCAGAAATCGCATTATCCTTCTAAACAACGCCAATGTCAACAAAGATTTACATCTAGAGAACAATGAAGAAGGGTTCGAAGCCCTCTTTGTTTGCAAGCAGAGACAAGGGGCAGTTGCACCCTGCAAATCCTGCAATCACTCCATTCGGGTGGCCGAATGCCTAAGAGAGAGAGAGAGAGAGAGAGAGAGAGAGAGAGAGAGAGAGAGAGAGAGAGAAACGACACATGAGAGAAAATATGATTCACGCGTGTTCTTGAATACTGTATTCATCGGAATCCTTAAGACTAAGTAAATGAACACACACACGCGCGCACGCACGCACACACATACACACACGTATATATTTAAATACATCCTATTACATACATATAGGTAATTTTAATTAAGTCAGTAAAAAAACAAGAGAAAAAAATTGTCACAATCAAAGAATCAAGTTTACCTATAAATAAATCACCTGAGGTGAACAGAATCGTGTTGCCTATCTTCGAACTTGATCAAATAAGTATTAAGAGCATATTACGCACTGCCGTTCCTCTAACAGAATGAAAAAGATGGAGAGCTTTCTGATAGAATGGAGCACGGGAGGTGAACGAGAGGTCTTAGAGATTAGAGCTTAAGCCGTCCCTTAACAACACGAATCAAAGGAAGGCCAACTTCCTCGAGGTGGGCGTCTTCTACCCTCTTAGAGTCCGTCTGCAAGAAATATCTTCCTACGATTTTCGTCATTCCCTGTCCGACCTCAGAACGAAATGACGCCTCAGAACGAGTATGGTATGCATCTGCGTCGCGCACCATACTCGTCTTAAGGCGCCAGCCCGCTCAGGTACCTTAGGACGAGTATGGCAAACATCTGCGCCGCGTACCATACTCGTTCTAAGGCGCCAGGTCGTTCAGGTACCTTAGGACGGACATGGTAGGCGGCGCAGATGACTACCATACTTGACCTCAGAACGACCTGACGCCTTAGGACGAGTACGGTAGGCGGCGCAGACAACACTTGTAATAAGCCAAGTGGTCAACAAGATCCCGCTAAATACCTTGTGATGTGCAAACATCTTGCAAGAAGAATGAGGTTGAATGCAATTGCTCCCGATTTCAATGGGGTCGCTGATGCTGCATCAAAGACTTCGGGGTCTTGTTGTATACGAAGGATCAGTAAGATGTCAAATCAGTTCTTTTTTGCAATGTGTCAAATTTCCTGCTGCAAAAGTGTTACCCGGGTGTCTTTTGGCATGATGGGTAAGAGTTTACAGTAGTTTTGGCAAGAGAAAAACAAATAAAACATGCGTGAAGTTTCTTCGGCGCAATCGAGTTTTCTGTACAGTGTATAGTGCTGTATGAAA
This sequence comes from Macrobrachium rosenbergii, assembly GCF_040412425.1. Lineage (NCBI taxonomy): Eukaryota > Metazoa > Arthropoda > Malacostraca > Decapoda > Palaemonidae > Macrobrachium > Macrobrachium rosenbergii. The sequence continues at coordinate 45,277,107 of NC_089746.1, forward strand.
CTTTCAGCCACGGCCCATGAAAGTCTCAGCCACGGCCCATGAAACTCAGCCACGGTCTGGCGGTGGCCTGTGCTGTTGGTACCTATAGTGATGGCAGAATTACGATTATGGCTAGCTTTAACCTTAAATAAAATTAAAACTACTGAAGCTAGAGGGCTGCAATTTTGGTATGTTTGATGATTGGAGGGTGGATGGCTGATATACCAATTTGCAGCCCTCTAGTCTCAGTAGTTTTTAAGATATGAGGGCGGACAGAAAAGTGCGGACGGTCAGACAAGACATTTCAATAATTTTCTTTTACAGAAAACTAAAAAGGGACACTATTGAGAACAGCTTCTCTCGTCTTCTTCCTGTATCTATATTTGTTAGGTAAACAAATTTTTATCTTTGAATTGTTCCATACGAATAGCAGCAAATAATAATAATAATAATAATAATAATAATAATAATAATAATAATAATTTTAATATTATTATTATTATTATTATTATTATTATTATTATTATTATTATTATTATTATTATTATTATTATTATCACTTCGTTAAATATTATTTCTGCTTCAGTGCGGTTAATTACATAGTTTATTTTCTCTATTTCACGAAATTTCTCTCTCTGAGGGACATAGCCTTGACAATATATTATGTTCTATTGTCCAGACTACTTCCTAATCTCCAGGTTAGAGGTTTGAAAATTCCTTATCTAAACTCCTCCTGAATTATGTCTATCAGAATTTCAATAATAAAACATTCCTCAACATACTGGGATGCAAAATCGGAAAACATTGCTCACAGACTTACAAGTTTCAACTTTCAAGTTTGTCACAATAACATCACTCCCTGAAATCAAGTAAATTTTTTTTTTCTTTTTTTTTAGGGAAATCGGTTAATAGATTTCAAAGAAGGTGATCTGTGATGTTAGTGATCCGATTACGGTCTCAGCGACGAAGAGAGCCAACTTGGATTAACAATAAACGGATTAAAAAGGCTTCGGGGAAAGGCGGAGAGACATCTTAAATGTTGCCCAAGACTCAAAATAAGAACGATGAACGACAATATCCCGGAGACAGATCGAGAGGAAATCGGATCTGGTCGCAATCTTTGAAGTCTAGGGAATTTAACCACCGGGCCGTTATGGTAGATTCCTTTCGTTTTTAGGTTTTTCTTTTTTTTTCTTTTAGTTTCGAACCTTTCAAAAACTCTATACCGTTTGTACAGTAGCACCTCGACTTAAGAGATGCTTTGGAGGGCTGGTGTTTCCGATAAGTAACGGAGTCGGTTAAGTAACAAAGATCCTACACAGCAGCACCTCAATTTAACAGACGCTTTGTACTCTACCCCGTGGTTCCCAACGTGGGGTGTATGCCCCATCAGGGGGAGTAATTTGATTTTTAAGTTGGGCAATTCGAGAATGTTTAAACCAAGTTAATGGCCTTTTAGGCTTCCTCAACGTGAATAAAAGAATTATATATCACCAAGGGGGCATCAGGATTTTAGAGGTGATTAGATGGGGCATGGCCAAAAAAAGTAACAAAGCCCTTGTATTATAACCTGCACTTGAATATTTTCTAGATATCTTGTATTTAACAGCAATTTTCCACATAGTTCCTAACCTACAGTAACTTGTATTTTAAACTTGACATTCAATTTAGAAGTTATATTTGAACAAGCAAAAAATGCTCCGACGTTTCTTCGGCGCAATCAAGTTTTCTGTACAGCGTATAATCAAGACCACCTAAAACAGATCTATCTTTCGGTGGTCTCAGTATAATGCTGCATGAACCGCGGCCCATGGAACTTTAACCACGGACCGGTGGCGGAGTGTCCTATATCGTTGCCAGACGCACGATTATGGCTAAGTTTACCCTTAAACTTAATAAAAACCACTGAGGCTAGAGGGCTGTAATCTGGTATGTTTGATGATCGGAGGGTGGATGATCAACATACGAATTTGTAGCCCTCTAGCCTCAGTGGTATTTAAGATCGAGGGGCGGACGGACAGAGAAAGCCGGCACAATAGTTTTCTTTTACAGAAAACTAAAAATCCATCACATCTAAAATGGTAGCACAGCGAAAAATAACCATAATATGGTAGCTGATACTTACAGAAGTCTGCTGAGGTGACGTCCATTAAGTACTTGTCATTCACCCGTTCGCGTACTTTCCGAGTTGCATAGATTCATTCATACAATATTCTGCTGTTATTTAAGTTTAATGAAATTTTTCTTACAACTTTGGGAGACCACATGCAAAAGATCCTTCACTACCGTTCTTTCTCACTCATTTTGAATTACCATCATCTTTTTATTTTTGATGTATACGATGTGTGTCATACATATATATATATATATATATATATATATATATATATATATATATATATATATATATATATATATATATATATATATATTTCAGGAGACGCAACCTACTCATATGGAACAAGCCCTCCACTCGAGATTCAAGCTTTCAAAGGATGTGATCGTTCATTAGGAGGAAGTAAGAGGAGGTCAAGGGAAATACAGAGAGAAGAGATCTCATTTATCACAATCTTACTACACTTCATTAATTTTTCGCTCAAATACAAAGAACCATACACAACACGTCGGTCTCTCAGCTCTCAGAGGACGCACAGCATAAGCCATTTGGCAGCAGCTACTCCAGACTTATAACAACGAAATATAACCCGTTCTCCCACTCGTCAATATTCAGAGCGACTTCCCACGAAAAGAACGGAATGCACAAAGGAGGAGGACCAGCCAGATAAAATTCTCCTACGTCTCCAGGAAGCGTTCTCCATCGAAGGCGGATTTTATGCGGTGGAAAACTTGAAGAGACAAAAGTTACCGAGGCGTAAAATTCCGTGTAAATTCCTTACATTTTTGGAGAAAAGAAGTTTTCGGGGCTCCTTGGGTCTACGTCTCTTTCGCAATAAAACCCGCCGAAGGGACGGGTTTGTGTGTCTGTGTGTGTGTAAAGTGTTGGGGGGCTTGGAAGAAGGCGTTTCTGCAGATGTTGAGCATCACACGTTTTATATTATATAAGTTCTCCCTTTTATCCCTAACTTTAAAGACAACTGAATGTCCGCATGTTGAAAAGAAAATGATTGCGGAAAAGTTTAGACTTCAACATCTAACAGGGAATCATTTCTCTATGCAAGTTTACCTAAAACAAAATGAAAGCCTGTACGTGAAAACAGACACATAAAACAATTAACAAAAGAGAAACACATAACTGAGACATTTTGTAACGTGCAGAAGAACGTCTGTTTACCAAACATATCGTTTGCCATTGATCTTGAAAACTCGAGAGCTAAAATGACATACAAACTTCGTGACAGTTACGTAACAATAAAGAACAGATTTATTTGAAAATGGTTGACGTGAAAAACAAGTTTACCGGGAACACTACGAAAATGAAATGAGAGAATAATGAATGAAGATCGCCTAATTGGCCTAATAAAGATTGGAAGTAGGTTCTGCAAAAATAAACGATGATGATAATATACTTCCTAAGAACTGCTAGGCCTATTCTGCCTCTTCTTTTTGACACTTTCCACTGAAGTTATATTGTTACCGTTCTTATGTGTAAAATAATATCTAGCTTACGTTATAACGGGGCTTCACTACATGTTGTTAAGTACGAGAATAATTTGTCTCTGCAGTTAATAAACTGTTCTCTGAATAAACATTGCAAAGAAATAAACTTTCATCTCAACAATTTATAATTTTTTAATGGAAGTTTGTGTAGACGACGACATATTCTTTTTAATTCACGTTTTCCTCAAAAGTTTTTGCCACTACCCTTAATCATCATCACCATCATTATCATCATCATCATTACCTCCTCCTCCTCCTCCTCCTCTTCCTCCTCCTTCTTCTACTTCTACTTCTACTTCTACTTCTTCTTCTTCTTCTTCTTCCAGGAAGCAAAGAAACTGTCACCTGTGAATCAATACCTGGTGTTTGCCAAACCAATTTGCCAGTATTCAACGAAACTCGAGCCCCCATTTATTATTTTTTTTTTTTGCAACGGTTAACAACAAATCTCAAACGCAATAGGAAAGATATTAATTTAATGTCTCCTTCCTGTACATGTTACGTCAGAGAGGTACTGCTTCTAGCAAGATGCAAAGACACCTATTCCATACACACAAACACACACACACACACACACACACATATATATATATATATATATATATATATATATATATATATATATATATATATATATATATATATATATATATATATATATATATATACTGATGCATATCTATACATTTATATGTATGTATGTATATATATATATATATATATATATATATATATATATATATATATATATATATATATATATATATACTGTATATATTACACATACATCCATATATCCAAATAATAAAAATACTTTCAGAACAACATGAAAAATATAAGTCCACACTTATAACCTAAAACTAGTGAACAGAAGGATATCCCGTACAAATATGCGTATTGTAACAACGGCCATATACCGACAGAGCGACTACATCCACATAAACAGAATAGCCTTTTACATTTCTAACGCTATTTCACTCCATCATTACATAAACCAATCATGAAATCCTAAATAAAACATTCGATTACATTTTTTTTCCACACAGGCAAATTCAAATCTGGGCTCTCCTGAATCGAGTCCATTCCCAGTGCAGGGGATTTCCCGTTGTATTTAAAGAGGGTATTACGGACTGGTAAGGCTATTAGTTTCGGAGAGAGAGAGAGAGAGAGAGAGAGAGAGAGAGAGAGAGAGAGAGAGAGAGAGAGTACTGACAAGTTTACATGAATAGCTTGTATACATATTAAAGGTTCACTTTAGGTTACCTTTCGGAATTCTCCTTATGGCGACAAATTAAACTGTTAATTAAATACTAACATTGCCTATCAAAACAGAGAGAGAGAGGGAGAGAACAATGACGTTCATATTAATAACTTTGCGTTTTCCTGGCTCACATTAGGTTTCTTATTGGAATTCTCCTTACCAGGATAAATTTAACCTGTAATTCAAATATTAACAATAACTATCAAGAGAGAGAGAGAGAGAGAGAGAGAGAGAGAGAGAGAGAGAGAGAGACAGAGAGAGAGAGAGAGAGTACTGACAAGACTATATTAATAATTTGTAAACATTTTACAGCCCCACACTAGTTCCCTTTTTGAATTCTCTTCCTAGGGATGCAATTAACATGTAATTTGACATTAAACGCTGCCATGAGAGAGAGAGAGAGAGAGAGAGAGAGAGAGAGAGAGAGAGAGAATTTAGTAATGCTGCTGCCCTATTTCAAGGAAAAGTAGCAGAATAAATAATAATAAAAAAAAAGATGTATGATATTTTGAGCAGGAAAACGTGCTCAGATTTCGGGGCAACTTGAAGTAGCCCACAGAAATAAACAAACTTCAGGAAGAGGAAACAAGAGATCCGTGTTCCCTCCTCTTGTTTCCCTTTGTCTCTCTTGTCAGAGTTTCCAAGGAAAGGGAAAAGAGGTTTTTTTTTTTTATTACCAGACAGATTAACAAAACCAGCAAAAAATGAGCCGAAGTTTCTTCGGCGCAAACGAGTTTTCTGGTCATCGTATAGTCAAGGCCACCGAAAATAGATGTGTCTTGAGGTGGTCTCGGTATAATGCTGCATGAGCCGCGGCCCATGAAACTTTAACCACGGGTCGGTGGTGGCCTGCCCTATATCGTTGCCAGATGCACGATTATGGCTAACTTTAACCTTAAATAAAAGAAAAACTACTGAGGCTAGAGGGCTGCAATTTGGTATGTCTGATGACTGGAGCGTGGATGATCAACATACCAATTTGCAGCCCTCTAGCATCAGCAGCTTGTAAGATCTTGAGGTCGGACATACAGACAAAACCGGCAGAATAGTTTTCTTCTACAGAAAACTAAAACGAAGTCCTTCCCTGGAAAGGCGAAAGCCGATGAGCATTCGTAAATGCATGACGTTTTGGGCTCATATTCGCTTTATAGAGACGGTAAAATCTGGTTAGCCGCATGTCAGATAGTGTTATAATTCGTTGACTTGGGGTTAAGGGTATGTGTTAATATTATATATGTACGTGTGTGCAATGCGTAAGTTTCGAGTGTGACGGAAGCATAAACAAGAAAGAGAGAGAGAGAGAGAGATAGACCCTATTAACACATGTGCATTATATATGCGCATACAGTTTATAATCACGACGAAAACACGTAACCACAGAAACTAAATTAAACTTTAATCTAAATGCAAATATTCAGCCATTTTTCATATGATCATTTACATTAAATCAACATTCGCCTGTAAATATGACCTTTTTACTATACAAAGTGGGACACCCTTCATATCTGAAACCCACATACAAGCTCACCCTTCCCCCGTCCCCCCAACTCCCAAAAATCTAATTAATGCTTATTTATAATGAACTACAATTTCCATTAAACTTTGTACTCGAATGTCCCTGCATCAATGAAAACAAATCAATCAGGTTTCACGTCCCGTGACACTTCATGGTCACATAAACCATGCGTTTTTGGTACGCAAATCGAGAATTAAACGCGTGCGAATATGGTTTGAATATAGAATTTAGGCCAAAGGCCAAGTTCTGGGACCTATGAGGTCATTCAGCGCTGAAACGGAAATTGACAATAAAAGGTTTGAAAGGTGTAACGGGAGGAAAACCTCACAGTTGCACTATGAATCAATTGTTAGGAGAGGGTGGAAAGTAAGATGGAAGAGAGAATATGAAAGGAGGTAGAGTAAAAGGAATGAAAGGGTTTGCAGCTAGGGGCCGAAGGCACGCTGCAAAGAGCCTTCAGTAATGCCTACAGTGCACCGCATGAGGTGCACTAATGGCACTAACCTCCTACGGGGTGTGAATATAGTGGTCACATTTGTGGATACGCGCTTACATACGAATATGAACAAGTCTTCAAGAGGAAATATTGTGGCACGGATACGCGCACAGACGAAAACGATATATAAGGAAATAAAGGAGGAATAAAGGTATACAAGAATCAGAACGGAAAGACGAGACAAAGTGACAGAAATTAAACCCACGACACTGCTGTATAAACCGTTAATTGCTTATTTCCAACAATGGGTTTCTGTCCACAGAACAAAAAGTCCGTATGTATAAGTGTAGACGTACACTGACTAAAAATGTGCTGTAACATGTTCCAGAAGTTTTCGTTCACCTAACAATAATTTATTGTTTTGACATATACGAGGAAATGTAATTTTCTTATTCGAGTTTGTTTATTAATCATACGGTTAACAATGCAAAAAAAAAAAAAATGGTGAGTGAAAAATTCATATTACGAAAAATGACGAAACATTTAGAAAATTTCGCTTCAGGTGATTGGGCAAATCCAAATAAAAGCATAATTACTAATAAAACAATATTGAATAATCATCAACGAAATCATATAGATAAAAAATAATTCTACTATAATCGTTGTCAAAAACACAAAATATGAAATTTTCACTAACCATTCTTTTTTGTATTGCTAACCGTATGATTAATAACCAAAATCGAATAAGAAAATTACATTTCTTTGTATATACCAAAAGAATAAATTGTTGTTAGGTGAACGAAAACTTCTGGAACATGTTGCAGTACATTTTCGAGTGAGTGTGCAAGAGTCCACACATCCCCAAGTGATTCAGAAAAAAACAAACAACACCATAATGACTGCTATAATTCGTGCACACGTGGATATACACCGGTGATTAATAGCAAGGAAATGTTACTCATTAACATGTAATGTTAATGAGTAACATGTAATGTTAATGAGTGTTCAGATCCTCTCGTCAACGATAAAAGTTGTCAATAGCGTAAAGATATAAAGATATATCTCACTGGGTCATGACCTTAAAGTTGGATATTTGTCAATGTCCGACGGCATAAAATTATATTGAATGCGTATTGGCCTCGTAAACATTATCTGTGTATTCAACTGCTATTTGCCTCACGGCTCAAAATTATTTCCAAAGAATTTACGGCCTGAAATACTAGAGTTTGACCTGATTTAAACCTCCTCGTCCGAGTTGGGTGGATGTTTACGTTTGTAAACAATAAAATTTTGATTTCAATTTATTATTATAAATTCAGTAAAATCTTGTAATTGGCTGTTCTTTCGGGTAAGCTAAGGCAGATTTTTGTCTCTGATGCAACAAATAATAATAATAATAATAATAATAATAATAATAATAATAATAATAATAATAATAATAATAATAATGGAGAAACAAATCCACAGTCATATATATATATATATATATATATATATATATATATATATATATATATATATATATATATAAAGATAAAACTGTACAGAATCCCGAAAGCTAGCTGTACAATTTTATCTTTAAATCAACGTACATATACATAACTGTGGGTTTGTTTCCCCATTTTAAGACTCATGCTACTATGAATATTTTTTAATAATAATAATAATAATAATAATAATAATAATAATAATAATAATAATAATAATAATAATAATAATATCATGTCTCCTAGAGCCAGCAAGATATGGGAACCATTAAAATTTGAGTCATTCCTAAAGAAAAAAATTCTTTGTTGAAAGCATGAAAAGTATTTTTGGAAGAGAACGATTATCCCTTGGAGAGAAAAAATTCAGCATAAAAGAGTGAAGGCCTGCCTAATAAAAAGGGAAAATCTTGGTTATATGAATATAAATCGTTCTCTGAGCGAATCAAGTTTCTTGGCCGTAAGAATATGGATCGTATGTTTAAGAAATGGAGGGCGTTCTTTTAAAGAATGGAATGACTAGTCTGAGAATATGGAGTCTTGACTAATGGGATTTTAATCTTGAGGGATGGAGGAATAATTTGAATAAATGGACAAAATGCCTATAACAATTTTACGATAAGCCTAATCGTTCTTTCATACCAGAATTATTTTCCAGTAGGACTAGTTCAAATCTGTTTGAAAATCTGTATGAACTTAGATCGCATAAAAATGAATAAATAGCCCACGCTTGCTACTGATAATTCATTAGTCGTAATACTAGTCTACATGGGAAATGCTTGAATCATTAAAATTTGACGATAAGCCTATTCGATCTTTCATACTAGAATTGTTTTCCAGTACGACTAGTTCAAATTTGTTTAAAAATCTGTAAGAACTAAGATTGTTATTGATAATTCATTAGTCGTAATACTCGTCTACATGGCAAATATCTGAATCAATAAAATTTGACTTGACACGTGTATTTCTGCGTACTGAATCAAAAGATGATAGGATTCCCATGGGTAAACTTAGAATATTTCACTTAAAGGTTGTTACGATTTTGGGATATTATCGGATTCATTACGTAGGGATCTTCTTTATTTTTATTACAGTTTTATTAATTATCAGTTATCTTTTTGCTATATCCCAGTTTGGAACATTGGTGGTAATCATCTCATTAATTCTACACGTATTATTATTATTATTATTATTATTATTATTATTATTATTATTATTATTATTATTATTATTATCCTATATAACTTCACAATTAAAGAAAATTTAGATAATTTTCGATAGGAAAAAAACCGATAGCAATACTAATCTAACATCAGCTGGCAGCATTTCACACAATTAACATAAAAACCATCAGTGTTAAACCCTGTGCATAGCCCCACCATATATTAAAGAACAGAACGATTTATTTCCATACCATTTCTTGTCGATGACCAAACTACTTCAGAATCACCATACATACCTGTAAAAGAGAAAAGAAACTAATTAGCTTTGTTAAGGGACAGTACCTGTAAATATACATAAAAATAACTTTTAAAAAACTAATTAACTGTGCTTAGAAACACTGCCTGTATGAAACGAAAAATAACTTAATTACTCCTTTAAAAAGGACTAAAATACCTGTTCTTAATTCACCTTAAAAATATGCTAACTGTGACTAAGTATTCAATTTTTTTTATGTTTTACCATTTTCTCTCGTTTTTCGTTTGGCACAATGTGCTAGTGCACGTGTGTGCATATTAATGAGATGGATATATTTATAGAATGAATAAATAAATATATATATACATATACATAGATATCATATATGTACACATACATATAAATATATTACATATGTATATATATATGTATATATATAATAGAGAGAGAGAGAGAGAGAGAGAGAGAGAGAGAGACACACACACACACACACAATACATACACACACACACACATATATATATATATATATATATATATATATATATATATATATATATATATATATATATATATATATATATATACACACACAATACGTAAAGTTAAATTCTCTTCTTATGAGAGAGAGAGAGAGAGAGAGAGAGAGAGAGAGAGAGAGAGAGAGAGAGAGAGAGAGAGAGAGATTCCATTCCACGTCATTCTGATTAACGAAAAAGAGTTGATCGGTCCAAAAGATAAAAACTTTGTAGAAGTGGGAACCAAAAAAGTCCCTGAATCAGATCTACCGCTGAAAGAGGAAGGTGAACTTGATGAAAAGATGTGCCGACTCTTTGAAAGACTCCGGAAGGAAAAATATACAAGAGAGAGATGTTGAAAGGAAGTTAATGAGAGAGAGAGAGAGAGAGAGAGAGAGAGAGAGAGAGAGAGAGAGAGAGAGAGAGAGAGAGAGAGAGAGAGAGAGAGAGAGAGTGGAGTTGTTTAAAATTATTAAAGACACTAAAAGGAGAAAGTATTTTGAATTGAGCTAAGAGAGAGAGAGAGAGAGAGAGAGAGAGAGAGAGAGAGAGAGAGAATAAAGTTGTTTAAATTATTATAAGAAACTGAAAGGAAAGAGTATTTTGAAAAGAGTTAAGGGAGAGAGAGAGAGAATGGAGGATTTGTTCAAAATCATTATACAGAATAAGAGGAGAGAGCATTTTGAAAAGTACTTGTACAGAGAGAGAGAGAGAGAGAGAGAGAGAGAGAGAGAGAGAGAGAGAGAGAGAGAGAATGGAGGGGTTGTTTAAAATTAACATAAGAGACTAAGAGGAGAGCGTATTTTAAAAGAATTTTGAGAGAGAGAGAGAGAGAGAGAGAGAGAGAGAGAGAGAGAGAGAGAGAGAGAGAGAGAGAGAGAGAGAGAGAGAGCATGGAAGGCTTAGCTTAACTATTCCAAAATCATAATGGTTAATAATTACGTGCGCAGTCACAGAAAATGTATAATTATCATATTCATTCCGCTTATTTTATTTTTCTGTATACAGTACTTCAAATTTTGTAGCATCTAAACAAAAGTGACTGACGTATTCCTAATTTTCGGTTAGTTTAATTAATAAACCTGAAAACACCGTGCTTCAAAAATTGTATTTCAGACTGCATTTCAAATAATTTTATTTCTTCAAAAATAAGGGGCATTTCGTTTTTATTATTATTATTATTACTTTTATTATTATTATTATTAACCAAATTTCAATCGTCATATCACTATGGAACTTATATTTTTTTATGAACTCAATCCTTCTGATAAAAGTACCCCATTAAGCTTGCAACAAGGGACAGATTCCATTGTATTTACCTTTTAATGAACATGATTGCGTAGCAGGAAATTATCTCTCCGTCTGTCTGTCTGTCTGCCCGTCTCTGTTTTGCACACACACACACATACACATGCACACACACACACACATTCACACGCGGGCACGCATGCACGCACAGTCTCCCAAGCGCACAGCAGTCACAAAGCAGCAACGACTTCCCGCTACCATCTTCGGACGCTCCTCCTTTTATCAAGCTCTTGATATCGAGCCTTCTCTCGGCCCCCGGATTTAGGCTCTTCTTTATTTTTAAAATCGCACGCATCAACTTCTCTCGCCCCCATGCCCGTCTTCTGCCGCTTCTATTTGTTTACGTGGCACGGTGCCAAATTTCACCTGTCTGCGCCGTGTCGTAACTCTATGCCCCGAACCTTCAACCAAACAGTTGTTTGTGGGCGCCCCCGTCACGGCTTCTCAAGGGGTTTGGTCAGTCTGCCCAGTCCAATACCCAGATTTGGTGCATGAGCTCTTTTGTTTTCATAATTAGGGGATGAGTATATATGACTGGTCTTTATTATCATCATCGGTTCGAGAATTGTTGTCATTGATTCATGAGTTTGTGTGTATGTGTGTGTGTGTGTGTGTGTGTGTGTTGGATGGGACGAGCAATTTTTAGGTGATATCTAGCATTGGCGATGAATTGTTGGCGTTGTTTTAATCAGCACAGCACAGTAATTAACAGTAATAATATTCTAGTTAATTAGGACTGTCCTACCCACAGTTAGTAGAAGAATGGAATAAATTATGCATGTATGTAAGTGTATATAGTTATGTATGTATGTGTATATATACATACATATATATATATATATATATATATATATATATATATATATATCTATATATATATATATATATATATATATATATATATATATATGTATGTATGTATATATATATATATATATATATATATATATATATATATATATATATATATATATATATATATATATATATATATATATATATATATATATGAATATATAAAATCGAATAAGTATGTTTCTGTAAATCTTACGAACATGCTGGCGACAGTACAACCCAAAAAAATCCCCACCTTTTAATGAGAGCAAGTATTGCTTCCGAAATGTATATTGTTAAAAGAAACTCAAATTCGTTCCCCCTGTCTTATCTTTACAAATTATTTATAGGATCACCCGAGGACCATCATGGCTTTTTTTTATCCATGGATTTTTTTATGTGGAGGACGGAGGCGGGGGGAGGGGAAGGAAGGGGTTATGGCACCGCTTCTTAAACTCCAGGTCACTTTTAAAGGTCATTGACTGGGGATGTCCCTGTTGGCAGCGTCGTTGGAGGTTTTGTTGAAGTAAGTTTCGATGACGAAGTGGGAAGGCTTAGCGATGATGATGGAGATGATGGAGAAGTGGAAGAGGAGGGGTAAGAGTAAAAAGGAAGGAGAGGTGAGGGAGGAAAAAAAAGAGGGTGAGGAGAAGAATGAGGAAGAAATGAGATAACATAAGAACGAATACAAAAATTAAGTAGAGTGAATGAAGGGGAAAAGTAAAATTAAAAGTATGAGCAGGAGGAGGAGGAGGATGAGGAGGAGGAAGAGGAGGAATGATGACTGTTCAAGATGAATAAGAGTAATTATAAAAGAGAAAGATGAAACAATAGAAAGATGAAGTGGAAAAGGATAAAGAATAGGTTTATCATGATGATTTCGTAAATCACGATAATCTTCTCATATTAAATCTATTCTATTGACTTCGGTTTTCTCATTGAAAATATTTTCTTTTTATTTGTGTATCACATAAAATGATGGTCCTCCTACAGTTTCCTTAAATGCGAAATGATGTTTCCGTTGTCGAAACAGTGACCAGGAACGGATAGAGTAAGATGTTCAGCTAATATTGTGTCCATTATCCGATCTCGTGCCGTGGTCCCACCACATTACTGCTATTTGTAAGGACAAAAGAAATTGACAGCATGTCACGACTCAAAGGACGACAAGGACTGTAGTGTACGTTCATCCTCTGTTGGTGGGGATGAGTTCCGTAGTCTACACGAGGCCTCTAGTTCTCCCCAGTACCTTATTATTGCTCACAGGCATACGTTGTGCAATGGCCCTTGCTGATATAAGGCAGGCTTAATCTCTGATAACCACCAACTTGCCTAGTAAGGATACAAATTAGGTTGATTAGCATGAGATGTACTGTGGTTTGTAGTTTCGTATTTTTATGTATTTTTTTATCGCCACTAGGCATTGAATGTAGAAGTTTCTTTGTCAAGTAATGGACTAGTGCCATTTTCATGAATGTTACATTTTTTATTTACTTATAATAATGTTCCATAACGCTGCAAACATTACTATAAGTTATATAAGATTATTTTCGGTTTAGAGGTTAAGGCACTGTCGTATAAAATAAAATTCCAAAAAGTATGCATACTCTCGTACAAAATACTTCCCCGTGTGACACTGACAGTCTACGGGTAGTAAACTCCTCGTTTAATTACCATGAAATATTAAACAGGAGAATGCAGTTCATCATATTGGACTCTATATGTATTATAAATGCGACAGTTACGAAACCATATAACTATTGACATCAGTTTTCTATAGACCAGTACACAATATTTACCAATCAACTGTAACAATAACTTTTTTTTTTTTTAGAAGCAGATGCCGACGAAAGTTAAGTATATCTTAGTTTAACCAGACCACTGAGCTGGTTAACAGCTCTCCTAGGGCTGGCCCGAAGGATTAGTTTTATTTTACGTGGCTAAGAGCCACCTGGTTGACTAGCAACGGGACCTACAGCTTATTTTGGAATCCGAACCACATTATGACGAGAAATGAATTTCTATCACCAGAAATAAATTCCTCTAATTCTTCATTGGCCGGTCGGAGAGTCGAACGCTGGGCCAACAGCGTGCTAATCGAAAGCTCTGCCCACCCCTCCAATGAAGAACACAGAACGGGCAACTCAGTAGCACTATCTATCCCCTAACTGAGAAAAGATAAAACAAGGATAGGTAAGACTGAAAAACGGAGTATTATTTTTAGGACCAGATGCCGACGGAACGGGCATTTCAATAGCCTTATCTGTCCCCTACCTACGAAAATTAAAAGATGAGGTAAGATTAAAGAACGGAGTAGTTTTTAAGGACCAGATGCTGACGGAACGGGCATTTCAATAGTCTTATCTATCTCCAACATAAAAAAAATGAGGTAGGATAAAGAAGGGAGTATTTTTTTAGGATCAGATTACGACCGAAAGAGCATTTCAATAGCCTTATCTATCTCTTACCTAAGAAAATACAAATATGAGGTAGGATTGAAGAACGGAGTATTTTTTTAGGACCAGGTGTCGACGGAACAGCATATAAACAGCTTTATCTGTTCCACACCTAAGAAAATAAAAAAAAAAATAAGAGGTAGGATTGAAGAACGGAGTTTTTTCTATGACCAGATGCCGACGGAACGGGCAACTCAAGAGCCATATCTATCCACTAACTGAGAAAAGAAAAAAACAAAAAGAAATAAGATTTAAAAACAGGATTCCAATCAGAAGGAAGCGACATATCTTGTTCCAAAAGGGTGAGAGGATATAATTTACAAGGAACACGATTGCAGGAAGATGAGTTGCACAGCCCAGCAAACGTCCGGAAACTTGAAGAAAAAATATTCCGCAAAAGGAATCACTAAAGAGTGATTCTTTTCAAATGAGCACAAACCATCACTTCCCTCAAGCTCGAAGAGTTTAGCAAAGATAGTGTTTTCCTGTGCATATATTACGTACATATTATATATATATATATATATATATATATATATATATATATATATATATATATATATATATATATATATATATATATATATATATATATATATATATGTATATATATATATATATAATATATAGATATACATATATATATATATATATGTATACATATATATATATATATATATATATATATATATATATATATATATATATATATATATACATATACTGTATATATATGTGTGTGTGTGTGTATATATATATATATATATATATATATATATATATATATATATATATATATATATAATTAAAACCATAAACACGTCATCTTCACGCCTTCCTTAATAATGCAGGAACCGAGAACCGTTACCGAAAAAAGCAAACTCGGCCAGCCAGCCCGCCCGCCCCGCATCGCTAAAAATATGAAAAATAAACAAATAAGGGCGCCCGAGAGAGTAAACATTAAAAACGTGACGTAAATGGGATGCCAACGAAAGAGCCTTCCACAAGAGGGCCTTCATTTGAGTTACCGCCCCGAAGGGAACCTCGAAATTGACGTAAGCAGGCGAGGGCTGTGTATTCACAAGCAGTATTCCTGACTTCTTGTTTGGACACAGTTCCTCAGGAATGAATGGCAAGTTTTCGGCGTTTCGAATACGGTTTTCTGTTTACTTACTATTGATTGTTTATTACTATATATATATATATATATATATATATATATATATATATATATATATATATATATATATATATATATATATATATATATATATATATATATATATATATATATGTACAATGTATAATACACACATACATATATATATATATATATATATATATATATATATATATATATTTTATATATATATATATATATATATATATATATATATATATATATATATATTTATATGTAAATTGATAGACATATAGTTAGATATGTCAATAGTAATATTTTCTAAGCAGCTACTAGCAACTTGGCCTTCGTGGTTAATAATCATTTGGCCCCCTTAATTTACACTCAAGCACACATTATATATATATGTGTATATATATGCAGTATACATACACACACACACACACACACATAAATATGCGCGTGCATGTGTGTGTGCGCTCGCTACGAAGAGAGGACATGATTCCGATTACATGTTAATAAGTAAGCACATAAACGAATGCTGTCTGCAGCTACACTGAACTATAATATACAGTATATTATATTCTTAAAATATAATATACACATATGTATACATATATATATATATATATATATATATATATATATATATATATATATATATATATATATATATAATCCACTAGGATATATAATCAACATGACAATAAGTTTAAGTCTCAAAGACGAGAAACGGGCAGCAACATATACCAGTCAAGTTCTATAATCGCACCTAATTAAGAACAATAATAAACTGAATAAAACTTGTTCATTACTTATCTAAGCTATATAAAATCATTGCTTAACATTTATTATGCTTACTAAGCAAAAGGTTTAATTAATCCTTACGCCAACAAAAAACGATTTACAGAACTCACAAGAGAACCACTTGGTAAGTCTGAATTCAATAACGAATAAATTGAGAGATTTCTTTACACAGTGGCTCTGGACTGGCGTTTAAAAGTGAATTACACAAACAAATGCATTTGATCGATCTGACCGATTCGATTTGAATGGTTTATTGAAGGTTCTCTGACGTCAAGATCCCAGAGATTACTGACACCGATATCATTTGGTAAGAAGAAGAGCAGAGTTGTTTAAAACTATACACAAAATCAGAAGCCGAATTCATTCTCTGGCAGAACACAATGTTTCAATGTCTCCCAACAGTGATATTCGTAATACTTTAAGAAATTTTTTTTAGAAACGAAGGGAATGGAATATGAAATTTAGGCCAAAGGCCATGCACTGGGACCTATGAGGATATTCAGCGCTGAAAGGGAAATTGAGATTAGAAAGGTTTGAAAGGCGTAACAGAAGACCCCGCAGTTGCACTATGAAGCAATTGTTAGGAGAGGTGGATGGCGAGATGGAAGAAAGAGATTGCGAATGGAGGTACAGTAAAAAGGAAAGAAAGGGATTGCAGCGGAGGGCCGAAGGGACGCTGCAAAGAACCTTAAGTAATGCCTACAGTGCACTGCGTGAGGTGCACTGACGTCACTACCATCCTCCGCGTTAACGAAAATATAATTAATCCAATACAATATATAATGATAAAAAATGGCAAATATAATATTCATTTACTAGCGTCAGTCAAAATTCCTCAGAGACAACGGAAATTTAATGTAATCCAACGCAAATAATAGATAAGACAATTTTTTAAAAATTATAATAATTTCTAAGAAAATGCTATCTTGACAAAAGCATTTTTAATTTCACAGACAGAGGAACCTTGACACGAATTTTGCCTGAAGAGTACCCAGATTCATCAACAACACCGTCGCACGCAAACGCGCTTTGTTACTGGCATACGCACACGCAGACACTCGAGAAAACATGAGCCCGCACGCAGGCAAGCACAAACGCACGCACGCAAATCATCCGTTCTACAGTCGTTCATCAAAGCAGCCCTCCTGAAGTGCTTTTTGGAAGTGGGCCAGTACTTCTCTCCCGCCCCATCAACTGCACCAAAACATTGAGTGCATGATCAACGTCGTCTTCCTCCGTTCGAAGAGGGTACGAAAACTCCCGCGTTTAAGGATTCTCTCTCTCGCTCTCTCTCTTTCTCTCTCGTCACTAGACGTCAATTTACATTGAGGTCTGCACATACTAGATATGCTTTGGGAGAACAGTGCATTCGGCCTTTCATTTCTGTTATTCCATGATGTTTTATATATATATATATATATATATATATATATATATATATATATATATATATATATATATATATATATATATATATATATATATATATATATATATATATATATATATATTTATGAGAGAGAGAGAGAGAGAGAGAGAGAGAGAGAGAGAGAGAGAGAGAGAGAGCATGAAAAATAAATACGATCTCTCCTTCACAAAGTGTTTAAAAGACCTCAAATCTGTATCGAAAAAAAGACACCAAAGAATAAAAAGCGAAAAACAAGGAAACAAGCAAATAAAAAGGAACGTCACCGAACGCCGAGAAAAGAAGAAGAACCTTCCTCAAGAGGTTCCTCATTTCAGTTACATCCCCTGAAGGGGGACTGGGGGATGGGGAAGGGGGACCTTACCCATGACGCAAGCTAGAAGCAAGCTCGCAAGAGAGTATTCCAAGGCACCGTCTCTTTATTATTATTATTATTATTATTATTATTATTATTATTATTATTATTATTATTATTATTATTATTATTATTATACAAAGAAAAAAACACTCAAGAGAATATTATAAGAGACTATTTAGAAGCATCTCTTTTTTTATTATCATTATTATTATCATTAAGTTTCTTATACACATGTGAATTTCACCTAACCGTTTGGCTGTGAATCCCAGCAAGGTTAGAGACGATGGAAAGTAATTCGTCAGTTAGCTCTCTTTCTATTGAGAGAGAGAGAGAGAGAGAGAGAGAGAGAGAGAGAGAGAGAGAGAGAGAGAGTGTAAAGAAGGTGAATAACTGATAATTATTTCTTGTTCTCAGTTGTTTGTTTAAGTGTGTGAGAGAGAGAGAGAGAGAGAGAGAGAGAGAGAGAGAGAGAGAGAGCAAAGAGGGTGAATGATTGATAATTAATTCTCGTTCTCACTTGTGTGTGTGTGTGTTTGAGAGAGAGAGAGAGAGAGAGAGAGAGAGAGAGAGAGAGAGAGAGAGAGAGAGAGAGAGAGAGCGAAAGCATGAATAGCCCTTGAAGCGATTGAACCTTCACTTACCAAAGTATTTTGCATATTACCTAATTTATTCGATATAAAAAACAACTTGGTTCCCATTTACGTCGAGACCGTAAAATTCAGTAAAATCAAATAACTTTTATGTAAATAATGGAAACACCGAAGAAAAAAAAGAAAAAATGGACTGGCTGAGCCAACCACTCGAAGCCTGTCCCAATTACTCAGAACCATTCAGCCGGGGAAAT
>NC_089746.1:45301511-45309011 GCF_040412425.1 Macrobrachium rosenbergii
ATACATATATATATATATATATATATATATATATATATATATATATATATACATATACATATATATAGTATTTATGTATATCATACCATCACATATATATATACATATATGTATATGTATATTTATATATATATATATATATATATATATATATATATATATTTTTTTTTTTTTAAAGAAAATATTTAAAAAACTATCTACCGAAATTTACCCAAAGTTTACGTCTATCAAGCCAAACCAGAACTTAAATAGTCAATAATATATACAACGCAATGTATCCAAAAAGTAAAAATGACAAGTATTCGTGTCGAAACGTGCACAAATTTCAAGCGACTGCAATATACAAAGATTGTACCCAGTATCAAAGTTAGCAGTCGTGCGCTCGAAAGTGATTACTGAGTCACAAGCGGCAGTTACGGAAGTTAATGATAAAGATTATCCCAGAATCACTTTTCCGTCTTGCTCAGGTGGTCCCCTCATTTATAATTGGATGGCACGTACCTTCAGGGAAATTTAGAAAGCAGAAGATCTCGTATCCAGTGGCGTATATATAAAATATTTAACTCACTTTGGGTACGTGTAAAAACACGAAACACGAAAGCTGACGGTCAAAGGAAGCGAGTGTTGCTTTGTAAATCAAAGAGCGAAATAACTCAAAACATTATTATATATATATATATATATATATATATATATATATATATATATATATATATATATATATATATATATATATATATATATATATATATATATATATATATATATATATATTTTTTTTTTTTTTTTTTCTTTTTTTTTTTGACCGTGTATCTTGAGGGAGATTCATTTAAATTACTTCTTCTTCGGTGACTCAATGGTTTGTGTAACTTTGGGAGAATAAATCCCTTTGAAAAAGAACAGAAGCCCCTTTAAGGGTCTTTCTTTAATAATGAACTCCACATGTCCATCCTTTTGCATAGTAATCTTCATGGAACATTCCTTTTTTAAGTAATAGATACTAGGAGACCTTTTTACGTAATTAACTCCACGAGGGTTTCCTTTTACTTAATAAACCCCAAAAGACATTCCTTTTGCATAATAAACTCCAGGAAACATGCCATTTACACAATATATGTCAGAAGACCCTCCTTTTACATGAACTCCGTGAGACGTTGCTGTTACATAATAAAAACTTTGAGGCTTTCATTTACACAATAAACTGAGTGAGACCTTTCATTTACATAAAAAAAAACTAAGTGGGACCTCTCCCTTACATAATAAACTAAAGTCCTTCCTTTTATATATCAAACATCAGCAAACCTTCCTTTTACATAATAAATAACAAGAGACTTTTCCCTTAAATAATAAATTTTTATGAGATTTATTGTTATACGAAAAGCATAAGGAACATTCCTTCTACATATTAAGCATCAGCAGACTTTTCTTTCACATTATAAAACATCAGGAATGAATGTCGGTGGAAGAAGGGCATAAATTGTACAAAACGTGCACAGATGTTATTATATGAACAGATATGCACCACTGTTGAAAATTTTGCAGTGCTATAGACGTCAAAGGCGATGTTCGGGGAGCTGCATGTGCAGTGATGAATGTGTCAACATTTATATACATCCAACACAGCCCCATGTTGCTGGCATGGACGTAGCCAATATGTTAAACATGCACATATGTTTGTACCTAACGGATGGCAACTGCGAAAACGTTTAAAAATACTGAAGTAATTAAAGCAATTCATAGTGAAGATTCAAATGGTTGTCTAATTATAAGTCTGCAGAATTCGCCAACTTAGGGCATAAAAACTGTAATTTACTGTAATGGTAAATTATTAGATGGTATTAGCCCTTCCTGCGAATTCATTCTAAGCCCAGGAAAACTTACACTAAAAAAGTCTCCATGGATTGAAGTTTAAATTTTTTTCTGCATTCCTGTTTCCAATAAGATGTTCTGATAGAAGAAAATCAATATTTACCCCGCCTGAAAGTCAAAGTATATACCAGCTAAAGCATACACAAGGTCCTATAACTCATAAAACTAAAATGCACTTCCAATAAACCCTAGTACTCTTGAAAACCAAATATAACCAAGTATATATCCCTTCCCTAAGACTCAAGAACGATCCCCTGAAAAACAAAAGATATTTTATTCTTGAAATCTCAAAATACATTCCTCCTTAAAACTCCTTCGCCCTGATTGTTGTGTTATGAAGCCTTGGAACTGATGACAAATAACTTACGCGCTTTCCTATAAATAAACGCAAACAGCGAAAGCCACGTGTAATCCTTATTACGTAAAGACGTCTTGGATGAGAGAGAGAGAGAGAGAGAGAGAGAGAGAGAGAGAGAGAGAGAGAGAGAGAGAGAGAGAGAGAGAGAGAGAGACCGAAAAGCCATGTGTGGCATGGAAAACTACAGAGAGACGATTGATAATTATCTTCTTTCCCATACCAAAAAGACCTTGTAGAAAGTTATTTGAGGATGACATCCAATCTGCAGATGTGCTAATGAAGCAGGGACACCCTATACCTGGAAATAATGTGCTACTATAAACGCGTCCCAAATGGAAGATGATTTCCTGTAAGCTGTAGCTATTTCTGCTATAATAAGCTTGGGAGGGAGGTAAATGATATAGGCATTGGACACCGGAAAGAAAATAGAAAATATGATTATAAGTGTGTGAGGTTTTTGTTACTGAAGTTTTGGTACAAAAGAATCTTCGTAGTGGAAAAAAAGAATGAACATTTTTCGGTAGTTATATCAAAGAATGACGCGTACAAGGTCTAGACCGTAAGAATACAAGGTCTTCTCACGCGCAGGATTAGCGAGGGTAAGGAGATGGGAGTTAAGAAACGTGACGTCACGCGGTCTACTTGCTTTCTCCTCTGCCCAAGCTCTGTACAAATGGGAACACTTTTCTCCTGTTTCCTCGTTGACTCTTCTTAATATTAAAAATTATGATTCATTCTTTTAGGAAAATAAAGCACATGTTGACCATATCCATTCCTATACGTATATTCATCCAAATAATTACAACTGGAATTTAAAAACGAAAAAACATTTTTCACTATAATATACAACCCGCACTCAAATACACATATACGAGTACATGTATACATAAGGTTAACAATTATGTGACCAACTTTTTAATTATGTTTGCAATGATAACAAATAAATATCTTTTCCATCGATTTTAAAGGCTCCAAAAATTCGGGTCGAAGTTTCATTACCTTCTCATTTGTTCTACTTATAGTGCCGATCCTTGTGCCATCTTCGGTTCTTTAGTTCCTAGAAAGTCATACCCGAGGAAACTTACGGGCTACAAAACCACCCACACATTGCATGCCTCCTTCCGTGGCATCTTCTAACGTTTCTTCTCCAACAGTTTTGTCTTCATTGCCGATAAGCTTAACGCTTTCTGAAGAGATGTTTCTTCAGCCTCGTAAGAAGTGCTTTCTTTAGTTATCAAGTTGGAAAATGAGACCTCAGTCATTATCGCTAATGCAATTTTCAACATTGTATTTTGCGCCTCATAGAGTTCTCTCTTTTCCCAGGAGATGGGCTCTAACTCGGTGCTTAAATTCAACAGGTGATGAGTGCTGATGACATGCACCCATTTGCCGTATACAGCTAAAAAAAGAGTTCAAGTCCATCTCGATTCAACCTTTGAGTCAAGATGTATGATACTGCAAAATTTTCACCTAACATCCCTAGCAAGTTCGTTAGAGATTTGCAAGGTATCACAAGGCCTTTTTGGAAAGGGTAAAGTCCTTTTCCTCCCAGACTTTTCATTGTTCTGGATAGGTGTGTCATCTCTTGCAACGTTTTGTTTTGGTTTCTAAGATTAGCCCTTAAGCATTCCGTGAAGACTTTCTATCGAAAGGCACTCCAGAACTGAATAAATCAAACCACTTATCAACAAGGCAACTGAACTGGCTTGCACTCTCCCAATGCCTATCCACAATCAGGACTTTTTCTCCGAAGTGTTTGAGATTTTTGTGATTAACAGAGTAACTGTAACGCTAATTTCACTGTCATACCCTCCATATCTGAAACACTTAAATGCTTTTCAAATAGTTTATGACTTGTCATTAAATCACTCTTACTTTTCTTAATTAGTTCCCTGACTCAATGTGAGCAGTCCTACAGTCCGATAACCTAGATCCATGGTCTGAGAAAGTGTTTCTGATGAGTTTTATCAAGTGAGAAGCATCGGCAAATACATGTATTTCCCTGCAATTATCCGCAGGATTAACAATGTTGGATTAGTTACGCCATTGCCTATTGAATTCCATAACCTTATATTTGTTGCCCCAAGTCATTAACCATATCAACTATAGGAAATCCAGCTCTCGCTATCTTAGTGATGAATTCAAATAGGAGAATTTTAGTTATATCGGTGTCGAAATTATAATGAATAAGTTGTTTCCAAGGTGTGACCTTTACACATTGCACTTTTGATCTAGGTTCATATAAAGCGTCTGTGCCTTTAGTATAACCCCATCTTTTTGCGACACTACATTTGTCGTCCATAGGAAATCTATGAAGAATTAGATCCCTATTTTTTTCCTATTTTCAAAGTACCCTTTTGCTGCACAAGAGTTGGCTCATATCACTTAAACTGCCTCAATTGCAGCAAGAAAGAGAAAAATATAAGGCCGCTATTACGGACAATATCAGTACCAAATATGTGGAAGCAAGGCCTACACTGTTTGTTTGTAAACGAACTGATCAGTCAGAGATCACCAAAGACCGTGAGTAGACCGCGTGACGTCACAGCCTCTACCTGCGCATTAGATCCCAATTTTGGGTCAGCCGTGAGAAGACCTTGTATTCTCTAGACCTTGGACGCGTATATCATGAAGACAAATAATTTGTAATAAAAAAAGTTATGTAGGTGTGTGTAAATAAGTTAAGTATACCTTAGTTTTACCAGACCACTGAACTGATTAACAGCTCTCCTAGGGCTGACCCGAAGGATTAGACTTATTTTACGTGGCTAAGAACCAACTGGTTACCTAGCAACGGGAACTACAGCTTATTGTGGAATCCGAACCACATTATAGCGAGAAATTAATTTCTATTATATATATATATATATATATATATATATATATATATATATATATATATATATGTGTATATATATATATATATATATATATATATATATATATATATATATATATATATATATATATATATATATATTCTGTATATTTAAGGAGACCCTCTCGAAGACATGTTTTATTAAAAGTTATGGTTGCACCAGCAGAGTTTAAAACAAAATAAAGATTCTCTATCTTTCTAATGTTTCTTTCTTCTGTATGGCAAAAATCCGCAAGCACTGAGGAAGTTAGTTACGTATGTAAAAATAATGTGAAATATTATTACAAAAGAACAGAAAACTTCAATCAAGAAAACTGCTTTGCAATTTTATTTTTGGTATAAATGTACTAATGAAAATGCTCTGATGAAAGTTAACAGTGATTAAGGAAATAATAATTTCATTAAAATGCAAATTGAATATGCAGTCCTATGAATTTTGAAACACACGAATAAAAACCACAAAAATAAAAAAATAACATCACCTGTCACGAAAGAATTCCTCAAAAATCATATATAATTAAGAGCCAAGCAGCGAGCGGGGTCACCTGCGCAAAAGGGGGTCATCTGTGCAAAACGAGGTCACCTGTGCAAAATGAGGTCACCTGTGCAAAAACGAGGCCACCTGAACAAAACGAGGTCACCTGTGCAAAACGAGGTCGCCTGTGAAAAACGGGGTCACCTATGCAATACGACGTCAACTGTGAAAAACGGGGTCAACTGTGCAAAGCGAGGTCAGCTGTGAAAAACGAGGTCACCTGTGAAAAACGAGGTCAATTGTGAAAAACGAGGTCACCTGTAAAATACGAGGTCAACTATGCAAAACGAGGTCAATTATGCAAAACGAGGTCACCTGTGAAAAACGAGAACACCTGTGAAAAATGAGGTCATCTGTGCAAAGCAAGGTCAACTGTTAAAAACGAGGTCACCTGTGAAAAACGAGGTCACCTGTGAAAACGAGGTCACCTGCAAAAAAAGTCACCTATGCAAAACGAGGTTACCTATGCAAAATGAGGTCACCTGAGCAAAACGATGTCCCCTGTGCCAAATTCAACAAAACAGATGCCCGCTGTGCCAAGACATTATAATCAAGCTTGTAAAAGCATAATTTAAGAATGAATTTTTTATAACGAAACTTACCATGCGCATGGTTCAACTGTGCTTGAAAAGATTTGAAAAAATAGTGTAAATTCGTATCAAATGGGGAAAACAGCGTTGTAACGTGAAATATTGAAATCTCAAGTAAAAATAGTTCTAATATGTATTCTTTGTCAATTTGTTTATTGTAAATGGTTTATATTCACTCCATAATAATATCTTAAGTATATATATATATATATATATATATATATATATATATATATATTGAACTAACATACACATGAGCACGCGTTTCACAGTAATAAATTCTGACTTACATCAGGATCGAACCCAGGTTTCCCCAAATAAAAGGCATGGGCGCTACCAACTAACCAATATATATATATATATATATATATATATATATATATATATATATATATATATATATATATATATATATATATATATATATAATTTTTTTAATACTATAAAAATTAATTCAATGTATAAAGGTCCTAAGATTTTACTAAATTAGTAGTTAGCTATTTTGCATAAGTGAACATGTTTAGGTAAAATCTACACCAAACGCGTTTATGACAGAAATGTAGTTTCCCATCTTTCAAAGGTTCCAGTTAACTATATTGAATTATGAAATGCAATCATTTCCATTTCCAATATACTACACTGAAAGGTATCTTCGGGCATGTATTATTACCCAGGTAGCAAATGTCTTCCCTGGAAGTACACGGCAACTACGCTAAAGAGGGGCGTGGCTTATCTCCTGACTTATTACAAAATGCTCATATGAAATTAACTGTTATATTTATTTAATACTGCCATAAAACCTAAGACGATTTGGTGGATGTCTTTGGGTTATCACCATTTATAAAAAATGACAAAGAAAATACATCCAGTCCTAAAAGTCGAAAAATATTGTAAAAGAACTAACAAGGAAACAAGTGACGGAATCCTTAAAAAAAGACTACATAAATATCTTAATGGTACACAGTAGTCTCTCAAAGATATCAAGATATTAAGGGCACCCAAGAAAGTACCATGAGGGATAAGATCCCCTAAGAATTTCCCAGTTCCCCCCAACAGATTCCTCAGGGTAAATTTGGCAAAGGAAGGAACAGGGGTAACAAATGAGCGACTTCCGACATCTGTCAAGTAGGTTATACTCGTAAAGTGCTTTATAATGACTGACTCCTCTGCACACTTCGGTACTCAGACATAATAAACAGTAGACGAGAGTAAATTCTCTTTATCCCCTTGACATTATCATCATTATCATCTTCTTCTTCTTTCGAGTACG
>NC_089746.1:45316511-45331511 GCF_040412425.1 Macrobrachium rosenbergii
AATTAGATTGTTCAGCGCCCTCGAAAAAAAATCTGGCATAAAAGAGAATGGTATGAGTAACAATTTTTTTTAGCCAATAAGGAAAAACGGGTGAAATAATGAGAGAGTAAGTCAAAATTAGGTTGTTCAGCACCCTCAAAAAAATATTAAAAAAAACTGGCATAAAGAGATTGGTACAATATGAGTACCCATTTATTTTGTGAAACTATAAGGAGAAAACAGGTGATATAACAAACTAGAAAGTTTCTAATATAGACTTGACAAATTAAACCCTCAAAAAGAAACATGAAAACTAAGAACGCAGACACAAGCCAATCTATAGCTCAAGGGCCTGCATAATTCACAATATAAATCAGGGAAAAATGTACCACTAAAATCCTCACGTTGATTGATGGTAGAGATATAAGCAAAATCCAGCAACGCAAGAATGGCTGCATTAATATATTCCCGTAACTAAATTATTAATTAATAATAAAGTACCAAGATGACTGAACTAATTGCTAATTAAGTGGCACCCAAAAACAAAAGTTGCAGATCAAAAGGATTAGATTCACAAGCGCAGTCCACTGAAATCAGCGAACGGCTTTAACATGTAATGGGTTCAACCAATGGTTAATGCATGTATTCACTTTTTCTTTTATCTCCCTTTGCCCGTCTCTATTAATTAAATAATCAAAATGCAAATATTATGCATATATACACATACTGTATAGATATACATAGATACATTCATATGTATATATTTTATATATATATATATATATATATATATATATATATATATATATATATATATATATATATATATATATACATATATATATATCCTTTTCAGCAAAAAGTTTGTATTAGTATGAATACTTTTGCTGGAATTTAACAATGGCAGTTTAACCACAAAAGCAGAAAAGCAAAGAGATCAAAGTACAAAGCACATCCTTGCAAAGTTAATTACGAACGTAGAACTCAAGTAACAAAATGTAAATATAAAGGGATTATCATTCTGTCACAGGAAGAGCAAAGCCTGCCCCAGAGTCGCCATTGTAAATGAAAAAAAAAAATGCTCATTAAAACTGGAAAACATTTAAAAGATGAGGGAGTTCAACTTCCACGACAACTTTAGAGGCTACAGCAGGAAACTTTTCACTTATCATCACAACTCTTTAAAGTGCGAGGACCTCCCGATGTTCCTTGACTGAGGCACTTAACAACCAAAATATTTCTAGCTTCCCGAAGATCCCCAAAATTGTGTAAGGCTACAATTAATTTATATACTACCCACTGGAATGTAGATATCTAAAATATCACCATATAAGGACACACTGAAACAGAGATTACAGAATCAGGACAGAATAATGGGACAAGCAAATGACACAACAATGAAAAACAGGAATAATGATAAAATGTTGAAGATAACCACTATGCTTTCACAGACATGACAAGAAGAATGGGCACAGAGAGAGAGAGAGAGAGAGAGAGAGAGAGAGAGGACATTAAGATACCAAGTAAACACTAAACTACTGAAAACTTCTATTTAGACGAAACAGCAGCAGCATGAGTTATAAGAGTAAAATTAATTTACTGTAGTTCTGGAGTTTGTTTTTATCGATTTTCACTAATGAGGAAAAAAAGTCCTACAGGAAAGCCAAACATAAACTGCAAATTAATTATTCTTCTAGATATATATATACACACACATATATATATATATATATATATATATATATATATATATATATATATATATATATATATATATATATATATATATATATGTATGTGTGTGTGTGTACTCATATATGTATATTATATACTGTACAATTATTTTCTACGTCATTAATTTCACCAAACACCGCACAGCGACCACCACAGTTATGATATCCCTTACAATGTGACATTACATTAAAACTTCTCACGTATTAAGGGTTCCAACAACGTGACAGGCAAATTTATCGAAATAATGAAAAACCTGAAAAGACGACTTAACAAATCGAAACGAATGAATAATCGTAGAAAAACAAAACCATTACACGTAAAAAAACTTTTATGCATCAGTCACCCAGAAGAGTTCTCCTCCCCCCCAAAAAGTGAATGAATAAAAAATACACTTCAAAAAATTTATTATGCACTGCGAAATAGAGTTTTATGACGTATCAACAAATGACAAGACCACTCAAGTGTCTGTCAATTTTACAAAAGGAAGAGATGGAGGGTTGAAAAGCATTTCAATAAATGATGAAGGTGACAATCAAGAATGAATCATCAAAATGCCGTTGACTTTGATGATTTATGAGAGAGAGAGAGAGAGAGAGAGAGAGAGAGAGAGAGAGAGAGAGAGAGAGAGAGACAGACAGACAGACAGAGAGAGGGGGGGGGGGTAACGGTGACAAGGTGACAATAAAATAAAAAATCATCTGAATGCTTATGGCGCTCGTGATTTTATTGAGAGAGAGAGAGAGAGAGAGAGAGAGAGAGAGAGAGAGAGAGAGAGAGAGAGAGTGGTGACAATCAAGAACGAATAATCTGAATGCCTTTGAATCTGGTGATTTATGATGAGAGAGAGAGAGAGAGAGAGAGAGAGAGAGAGAGAGAGAGAGAGAGAATGTAAGTGATAATCAAGGAACGAATAAAATGAGTGCCTTCGACTTCTGATGATTTGAAAAGAAGAGAGAGAGAGAGAGAGAGAGAGAGAGAGAGAGAGAGAGAGAGAGAGAGAGAGAGAGAGAGTGGTGACGATCAAGAACGAGTAATCTGAGTGCCTTTGCCTCTCATGATTTACGAGAGAGAGAGAGAGAGAGAGAGAGAGAGAGAGAGAGAGAGAGAAAGCTTTCGAAACGCCTAGTTGCTTATGAATCTTGACTGACACCAGCCTCTTATGTCCTCTTGTGCCAGGCCAAGTTTGAATTCATTATGTTTCTATTGTTCTGTCATTTACACATATCGATAGTTGATATAATAATATTAGCAAAAATACATACAGAAACTCTTATGACGATAAAAATAAAAGTTTATCGATTCGGTCGACGAGAGATGTACTGGAACTGAATTTTCCTCTTATTCAAAGAAAACAACTTTTAGATTCCTTGTACGTGATGTAAACTATAACCTAGAAATGCACATTAAATGAATCCCTGTAAACATACCCGTTATGTAAAAGAACTATCCAAATAAGAATAACTAAAAAGTTAAACCAGAAATGACTCATTATAACGCCTAAATGATAAAAAAAAATAAAATATAAAGATACAGAATAGTGGCCCCTAAGGTGGTAATAGCACTCTTTATCAACCACGTAATTCAATTTTGCTTTATTGCAACACCAACGAATAACTTCCATTCTCCTTTATCATGATATCAGTCTCGTCTTTTAACGCCAGATTAACTTAATCCAATCAGTCAAGTGTTACCATTAAGCTTCGCGGAAGGCGAATTGGTAATAAATACGTCTTGGTGAACTGTTCAAGACCACTCGATGTAACATGTTTGAAAAGTGATTCTAACGTGTTTGAAACGTGTTTGCAAAGTGATTCGAACTTGTTTGAAACATGTTTGAAAAGTGATTCAGTCTTGTTTGAAACGTATTTTAAAAGTGATTCAAACGCGTTTAAAACGTGTTTGAAAAGTGATTCTATCGTGTTTGAAATGTGATTCAAACGTGTTTACGATTATAAGTAATGCATTGGTTTCTGCAGCCCGTGGCTGAAGGCCAACAAATGCAGCGGTTTAATTATAGGTTGTGAATACTGGCTCTGCTTTCGTTCGAGTGCGAACGCGTTAAAGAAATGCAGGAGGGTTCAATACGGAGAACTTTGGTATTGAAGGTATTTGGTGCTGTGAAAAAAAAAGAATGAATTTGTGCACGGCTAGAATAATGTATTTTTGAGCTTAGACACATTTAGAGATATACACACACACACTTTCTATATATATACATACATACATATATATATATATATATATATATATATATATATATATATATATATATATATATATATATATATGTGTGTGTGTGTGTGTGTGTGTGTGTGTTTTTTTTTATTTGCCTCAATGTATGAAAAAGATGTATTGTCTTCAAAGAAGAAGAAAAAAAACACGATTTACATGTTTGCGACAGATTTACGACAGTCGGAATTGAAAACGTTAATACTGTAACTCCTTTCTTCGGCATGCAAATCTAAAAGCAAAACGACTTGGAGAGAGAGAGAGAGAGAGAGAGAGAGAGAGAGAGAGAGAGAGAGAGAGAGAGAGGGGGGACGGTCTAAACCAGTCATTTTCACCTACACTTCGTATGAGATCTAACATCAACCTAACTCTCTCGAACAGAGAGAGAGAGAGAGAGAGAGAGAGAATAAATTAGAAAAACGGGAAACAAACTCACTAGAGTTTGTTTTCTTCCTCGTGTTATCAGATTTGGCAGCCTGACAAGAAGTTTTCCCGATAGTTCAACCTTTCTTGCCCCCGTTGCTAATCCAAGTCTGAGGCATGAGGGGAGTGTTTTTTTTTTTTCATTGAATATGCAGACATTTTTTTTGGGCTTAACACCTCTAATTACCGAGACATACCTTTACAACGTGACGGGACAGGTGTGAAAGTAGAGCCCATGATTTGAGTAAGGGTTTGTTACACGGCTGTCTCTAGACTCTAGATGTAAGGACCAGATAAAGTGGTTCTAGAAAATAGGACGGTTATGAAATTTGGGATAAAATAAAAAAACTTGAAAAAATTGGAATAACATATTTCCGCAATCATTACCTCAAAAAATTCTTTAAAACAATTCCGGTTAATATCACTTACCGTCAAAAAAAATTTTTTTTTTTTAAATATATCACTTACCGACCTCCTATGAAAACTTTCATTCTTATCATCACTTACCAATCTCCCACGAAAACTTTCGTTTTTATCGTCACCTACCGATCTCCTACAAAAAACTTTCATTTTTATCATCACTTACCGATCTCCTACAAAAAGCTTTAATTTTTATCATCAATTACCGACCTTCTACAAAA
The DNA here is from genome assembly GCF_040412425.1 of Macrobrachium rosenbergii. Lineage (NCBI taxonomy): Eukaryota > Metazoa > Arthropoda > Malacostraca > Decapoda > Palaemonidae > Macrobrachium > Macrobrachium rosenbergii. The sequence goes on from NC_089746.1 coordinate 45,321,518, forward strand.
AAACTTTCATTTTTATCATCAATTACCGATCTCCTACAAAAAACTTTCATTTTTATCATCACTTACCGATCTCCTACAAAAAACTTTCATTTGTATCATCATTACCGATCTCCTACAAAAAAATTTAATTTTGTTCATCACTTACTGACCTGCTACGAAAACTTTCATTTTTATTATCACTTACCGATCTCATTCGAAAACTTTCATTTCTGTCATCACCTACCGATCTACTAAAAACTTTCATTTTTATCATCACCTACCGCTCTCCTACAAAAAAACTTTCATTTTTATCATCACTTACCAATCTCCTACAGAAAAACTTTCATTCTTATCACTTACCGATCTCCTACGAAAAAATGTCATTTTTATCATCACTTACCGCTCTCCTACAAAAACTTTCACTTTCATCAGAGATTGGAAATTCCAGTTCGGCACAAAATCTTAACCTCTCCACCATAATTCCCTATCTGTCAATAAGAGGAATTGCAGTGTGACATTCACACTTTCAATAATCAATAGCTCAGGCTGGATACTAAAACCAGACCCAATAATGTTACCGAAAATGATTGCTACCGACTGGTTGTAACCAGATTTCTCCGACTGGGTTGGGCATGCAATGAAAACGGACACACAAAAATAGTAGAGGCAATCTAATATTGCAAATCTCGCCAATACTATTAAGCAAAGTTACTCAAATACTTTGTTTCATCTTTTATTTATCAACATTTTTCAAACCCACGTCATCTATATTAACATTGATCATACTCCCAGAAAAATGCGTCATATTTTTGGTAAAATAGCGACATGTGTTTATTTAGATCTGCGTCATATGATTTTTAGTCTGCTTAATTCTTTAAAATCTTAGTGGTTTTTTTTTTTTTTTTTTTTACTTTCTAACTTTTTTATTATGCACCAAATATTTTGGTTAAATTGGCATAATATCTTTCATTGTGTTTTTTTTTATTATTCTATTTTATTATTTGCTTACATTTTCAATGCATTCTCTAAAATACAAAACCACTGGGCCTGGTATCCAAATACCCTGTTATAACCAAGACCGAAAAACAAGAGAGGAAATTAAGAAAAAGAGAAAAGAAAACAAGGCCTGGAAAAAAAACACTGACAACAGGCGGAAAGTAGGAAGTAGGCCTAAATTTTCGGCTGACCTCACCCGAATTCCATTTACCTGGGCTGTGTCGTAAGCGAGTGCCCATTTGTTGTGATTGACCCAATGTGGAACCGGGCTAATCTGATCTACCGTTCCGGAGGAAATTGGCATTTCCTTGCGTCATAAATCTGATAATGTCATTGACAAATGCCATAAATTTTCGATAACTACTGCTGCTACCGTTGAGAGAGAGAGAGAGAGAGAGAGAGAGAGAGAGAGAGAGAGAGAGAGAGAGAGAGAGAGAGAGAGAGAGAGAGAGAATGATTAGTTATTTAGAATTTTTCAAAAACATTGACCAAGTTGTAGAGAGAGAGAGAGAGAGAGTGAGAGAAAATGATTAGTTATATAGAGATTTTCAAAAACATTGACAATGTTAGAGAGAGAGAGAGAGAGAGAGAGAGAGAGAGAAAGAGAGAGACAGAGATAGAGAGAGAGAGAATCATTAGTTACACAAAACTTCCAATCCAAAACATTGATATTGTTGGAGAGAGAGAGAGAGAGAGAGAGAGAGAGAGAGAGAGAGAGAGAGAGAGAGAGAGAGAGAGAGAGAATGATTAGGTACAGAAACTCCCGAAAACATCGAAAATGTTGGGGGGAGAGAGAGACACTCACCAGTTACAAAAAATTTCCAAAAACACCGATAATGCTGGAGAGAGAGAGAGAGAGAGAGAGAGAGAGAGAGAGAGAGAGAGAGAGAGAGAGAGAGAGAGAGAGAGAGAGAGAGAGAGAGAGAGAGAAAACTAAGGATCTTATCATAACAAATTACATATTAGAAAATTTAGGTAAAAATACGTAAGACAGACATTTAAAATCAAACTTAAGTTTCCCTAAAACATTCAACGAGGCAGCAAGTGCACTTAAATAGCTCATGCAATGAGCCTAGACGCACCATCAGTCAAATGTGCAGTCAGTGTACCATCGTGAGAAGTCACGAACAGAGACTGTTAAGAAGCTGGCGACATGACTGTAAATCATTTAAATCGCATTTACAAACTAGATATTCCTTTCATTCACGCTCGACACTCAATGCAGGTTTTGCCTTTGATATTCTATACCCTTTTAGTTTTCCGTAAAGGAAAACTGTTGTGCCGGCTTTTATCTGTCCGTCCGCACTTTTTCTGTTCGCCCCCAGATCTTAATAACTACTGAGGCTAGAGGGCTGCAAATTGGTATGTTGATCATCCTCCCTCCAATCATCAAACATACCAAATTGCAGCCCTCTAGTCTCATTAGTTTTTATTTGATTTAAGGTTAAAGTTAGCCATAATCGCGCTTCTGGCAACGATGTAGGACAGGCCACCACCGGGCCGTAGTTAAAGTTTCATGGCCCGCGGCTCATACAGCATTATACCGAGACCACCTAAAGCTAGATCTATTTTCGGTGGCCTTGATCATACGCTGTAGCGGCTGTACAGAAAACTCGATTGCGCTGAAGAAACTTTTTTTCCTTGTTATGATTATACTCTGATTTTCAGAAATTCTTTTTTCTTTCACTCCTGCCCGACACATAGGTCAGGTTCCGCCTTTATTATTTTATAAGTTATTTTTCTTCTTGTTATAATTTTAGTTAGGTTTTCGGAAATTCTATCCATATTTGTAAAAAATTTTATCTAAATTCACTATTATTCTTTTTTTCATTTTGCTTCCGCTTTATTGTTTTACATTTTGTAGCTTAAACTTACAACTTTTCTCCTAGTCTCAGTTTTCTCCATGTTTAATGTAGGTAAAAATGAAGTTAGAGAGAGAGAGAGAGAGAGAGAGAGAGAGAGAGAGAGAGAGAGAGAGAGAGAGAGAGAGAGAGAGGTAACTGATGACTTGCAAGACACATCAGCAGGTACCAAGTATATGCATAAGTCAGGTGTATACATACACACATACAGTACACACACTGCAAAAACTTACATCCATACGTATATAAATTCACACATCATTCGAAGACTTCAAGTTTCGAGACCCCAGCATTAAGCTATACGGTGTATCTATGGTAATATACCACCTTGACCTGCCATCCCAAAATGATTACCCAAGGGTTTGAACATGAAGTCATATTCACCAGGAAAAAAAAAAGGACATGTGTCTTCATATGACCTTGTTTTTTCTTAGCACAGTTAAAATACATATCTTCTAACGCAACACTTAAAAAAAAAAACGGAGGAACGATCAACATTAAGGTGAAATCAACTAAATCATGTTTGCCTTCGCGTTTTTAACTAGATTACCTAAAGACACGAATGACATTCAAAATGAGGAGTTTTTTTCTTTTTATTTACGGATGAGGTTTTTTTCTAACTAGGTCAACTGAGGGTCAAACTGGTTATTTTAGGCCGGGTAACACTTGTCTTACCCAGTGTCGCATGACCTTCTTTTGACTGAAATATGTCCTGTACAATTCGATTCCTGACATCCAATTATTTATTCAGATATTAAATACGCTTCTCTCAAACAACGTATGTACTGTAGTATATTTGAATTTAAGTATTCATTAATCAAAGTATGTACGCATTATGTAAAACGTAAGGTTAGTCGACAAGAAACCTATTAGTAAGAAATGCGTATGCAAAGATATCTCTACCCAAATAGGCTAAACTATCCTTATAGCCTATAACAAAATAAATATTTACGACAATTAGAGTAATTTGAATCCTTCAAATTCACAAGTTATACTTCACAAGCAAACTGATTAGATACGTAAACTAGGTGTATGAGAGAGAGAGAGAATACAATGAAATGGTGCGAGCGTGTGCTTGTCTGTCTGTGTGTGTGTGTGTGTGTGTGAGAGAGAGAGAGAGAGAGAGAGAGAGAGAGAGAGAGAGAGAGAGAGAGAGAGAGAGAGAGAGATTACAATAAAATGGTGTGGATGTGTGAGTGTATTTGTAGTGTGAGTATGTATGTGTGTGTGTGTGTGTGCGTGCCTATGTGGAGACCGAGAGAGACAGAGGGACAGAGACTTATTACAATAAAATGGAGAGAGAGAGAGAGAGAGAGAGAGAGAGAGAGAGAGAGAGAGAGAGAGATTGTCAGCGCAACTCTCCAAGGGTCCTATTGACAGAGTATCTTAACTAAAACCCTTCGGAGGAGCCAAGACAAACCTGGCCTACATCCGGAACAAAAGAGCACAATACAGATTTTCAGTGCCCTTTGGAATCAATTGTTTGCCGATCAATTTTTTGCGGTGAGCTCTGGGTAGGGGCGGAGAAGGAGAGAGAGAGAGAGAGAGAGAGAGAGAGAGAGAGAGAGAGAGAGAGAGAGAGAGAGAGAGTCCATGCCGGTAAGAAAGACTGTTGTATTATGTAATGTTTCCAGAACACACACACACGCACATATATATATATATATATATATATATATATATATATATATAGCATATATATATATATATATATATATATATATATATATATATATATGACTATTTATCACATCACCGTGATTCACGGGACGGTGGACTTATTATCAACAAAAATTCCCTTCGGTAACATATATGAAAATATATTATTTCGAGGTAGAGTGAATTGATATTCAAGGACGTTGTAGCTTTTGATTATATATATATATATATATATATATATATATATATATATATATATATATATATATATATATATATATATATACACACATATATAAATATGTGTGTGTATATATATATATATATATATATATATGTATATATATATATATATATATATATATATATATATATATATATATATAAGGGTGTATGTATGTATGTATTTATATACGTTTTCTAAACAAATAAACCTGCCACTGAATAAGTATTTTATAACCTGAATTCTTTATATTTCCATTTAAAAAAATTCTGACACTCTCGACGGTATGACTGTAGTGACAAATGAATATTCATATTCATAGAATCCCATACAGCTGTTTCGATGCGTCACTAAGGCTTCCCCAGCGGGAATAGTATATAAATTGCAAAAAAAATATTTTAGCATGCAAAAATAAACTCTCAGCGTTTGGCATTTTATGCATTATTCAAATTGAGGAAGCCAATGCGACGTGTTGGAACACCATTGTGGTATCGCCTGGAAAGTGAATTAACTTATATGTTTCCTTCTGTTATATGTGATTCTTATAGTATGTTAGACTTCAAATATGGAATTATCTGAAGACAGGAAATTAAAATCATACGATATGTATATGTATATATATATATATATATATATATATATATATATATATATATATATATATATATATATATATATATATATATATATATATATATATATATATATATATATAAAATATAAGGAGCCCATAGAAACGCTAAAATTTGGAAAATAAAGGCTGTATTTCAGAGACCAAACTGTCTCTCTCTTTCAGTTTGTTCTCTGAAATATAGCCTTTAATTTTCACATTTTGGCGTTTCTATGGGCTCCCTTATATTTGATGGAATTCTGTTTCAACAGAAAATATTTCACAGTCATATATATATATATATATATATATATATATATATATATATATATATATATAAATAAATATATATATATATATATATATATATATATATATATATATATATATATATAATGTATGTGTATATTTATATATATGATATATATATATACAGTATATGCATACATACATACGCACATACACAAGTTGTTATATATATCCAGTCAATTAGCCACTAGAACGTGAGACGTAGATAGGACAGCAATCCTTCAGTCACGCTCAGATATGTTTGTTTATGTCCGTCAACAAAATGCCCAGTCGCATTTCAAAATACACTCCCACAAGATGGCAGACAGGAACAAGCACTGTTCACGCATCGAAAGCAGCACCACCAACAACAACAAAAACAAAAACAACAACACAAAACAATCAAACCACAGAGAAGGATCCTGACAAGCAACTCGAGGAACAAAAACAACGCCTGATACGAGATCCTGCCTTGCATCGCCATCTGTTGGATGTGCGTCGAAGATACGAGTCGCTTAAAATATAGTTATGCCTTAATCTTTCCCGTTGGGAGAGAGATATTCAAACAATATATAATTACTTTATATCTCCGGCAACGATAAGATTCGCGAGGTAATTCACCTTTACACATCGCAAAATTAAAATATGTCGATCCTGGTATTGGTAATGATCTGTTGCATAATTAACAGGGTAGTGTATGTATATATATATATATATATATATATATATATATATATATATATATATATATATATATATATAAGTATATATATATATATATATATATATATATATATATATATATATATACACACACACACCTTATGTATATATATGCACATATAAATTTATATATATATATATATATACATATATATATATATATATATATATATATATATATATATATATATATATATATATATATATGTAGATGTATATATATATATATATATATATATATATATATATATATATATATACATATATATATATATATACACATATATACATACGCACATATATATCTAAACAGGCATTCAAGTGTATAATATACGAACTGACGGACCGATAGACAGATAGATAAGCATTAATATCCAAAATGAAATTAGCAACTGTATAATGAACATAACGACATTAATGTGAATAACCTTTCACCTTGCAAGATTACGTTCCACAGCTAATGTTCTAAAACAAAAACAATAAAACCATTAATAATCCGGTTTGAAATGATAATACTGTATAGTTAACGAATCATTAATATTCCATGTATCACCAAATATTATTATTATTATTATTATTATTATTATTATTATTATTATTATTATTATTATTATTATTATTATTATTATTATTGCTGACAAGATCCTGAGCTCTGATGCATATACTTAGATACTAAGCAGCTAAATATCACAAAACATACATATGTATTAATATTGCGGATGCCACTAATCCATTCCGTAACTGACTATTTGTAAAAAAAAAAATCATTTGCATTAACTTTGTAGATAACAACTATTAGAAATATAAAAGAAATATTCACTTAAAGTCGAAATGAAGAAGAAAATTTTAAACATAAAGTAAAAAACAAGGACACTTGTATTATTTTTTATTCAGTTTTAATGTGAAGCGACTATTACAAACAGAAAAAAAAAATTATTCACTTAACGCCCAAATGAACAAGAAAATTTTTAAATACAGAGTAAGGAGAAAAAGGACACCTCAGAGCATTATTTTCCATTCAGTCTTAATATGCAGCAACTATTAAGAATAAGAAAAATATTCTTTGAACGCCCAACTAAAGAAGAAAACTTAAAAACAGATTAAAAAAAAGGGACACTTGAGAGCATTATTTTTCTTAATTTTAATGTAAGGTTCGTCTATTTGCCCTCAATGGTAATTACCTACTTGAATAACCTCCTCCGCCACATACCTCCCAGTGACGCCAGGGATCAGATGTCACGGGAGAGAAATGACGTCACTCACTCCTCAAACGCTAGAGACAAAGTGCTTGCAAATGCTTTCACACGCTGAAGAAGCACATCGACGCCTCCACATTCAAGGCCAGAGAGAGAGAGAGAGAGAGAGAGAGAGAGAGAGAGAGCTAGCAAACGATCCGCTGTCAATTGGCTGCTTGTGGCGTCGTCGTCTTCGCAAAGAAGAAGAAGACTCCAGCAAATGTCTCTCAGCAATTCGAGAAGGTGTCAATCAAGGGAGGGAGAAGAAGTGTTTGAGATACGTTTCTGTCTCTCTCGCATCGTCTTTCAAAGTCCGTATGTTTTATCTAGAACGCGATAGCGGTATCATCTAGCGATTTCTTCGCGCTCTTCAAATGATTTACTCGTTCGTGAGGTAATGGAATCGGGCGAGACTACTTCGTTGTTGACTGGCATGCTCGTGCGTAGACGCGTACAAACTAGATGTGCGCACGTACAGTACATGTAAGTGCCCAATCGCATGCGCATACACACACAAACACACACACCCACACACACACACATATATATATATATATATATATATATATATATATATATATATATATATATATATATATATATATATATATATATATAGTGTGTGTTTCTGCGTGTAAAAGGAGCACATGCGTGTTGGTGTGTGTGTCAAATATTCACTAAGGGAGACATACATAAGCTAACAACATCCACTATAAAGTCCTATATAATAAATAATATAATAAGAGAGAATCTACTGTAGAAATATCCTAGTAAAGAACATGCAGAAAGCAAATAAAGAATATAATACGTATAAAGACAACAATTACCGGAACAAGGCAAGTCAAGTATGCTGCAGTAACCGGATGTGATGCAATGGCATTAATTCAAAATGTAGAAAAAGAAACTGGATAATAGGAGAAATAGTTATCGGGATTTACTTCTACCTGTTCGTATTGTAATTTGTTTCTTTCTTTCTTCCCCACACCCTCTCCCCGCCTCTGCGTACTTCACATGTGCGATTCATGAAATTATAATGAAGAAGTACTTTATCATTTTAAACTAACTGCACTGTATGAAACTAACTGAATGCGGTGGGATTGGCTACTCAGAATTCGTATATGCAGTTTTACATAAATACCCCATTCCAGGATTTACTACCCATCTGCCTAAGGAACGACTGAAAGGCGTATTTCTAGTAATACTCGAGACTCCCAGATTCATCTTCCTTCTCTCGAATTCTGCTGTGAACAAAATGAATTGAATCTAGTCATCATCTCTTCTTCTCTGTTTAAACGAAGACTATCAACTGAATCCAGTACTTGCCAATCTTCTCGTGTTCCACAAAGAATAATCTAATATTATACGAATTTCGTCACAGAGCCGTTTAACATAAAACAGTTAACCATGTACCCTTAAGGTGCATCCACACTACAGTAAAGCATATCATAGCCTCAGGTCGCCAACTTATCGCCCATAAATTATAAATAGGTTGGATACATGTTAGCTACTTGATGGCATCTCTAACTTGTGTGATTATACAACATTTACCAAAGGATCCTTCTCCACTTACGGTCGACGAATTGTTGTCAACATGTTTGTGATGTGTATGTGAAAAGTGTTCAACGTGTTTACGACAAATTAGAAAGAGGTTGAATACAAGTCAGCTACTTAATAGCATCCTTAACCAGTACTTTCTGCAATTGTTCAGCATTTGCCAAAGATTATTTCTCCCATTAATGTCGTCGACTTGTTTTCAATATGTTCGTGATATGTATGCAAAAAGTTGCCGAAGTGTTGACGACACGTTAGACTTCAACCGGACGAAAAATCGTACTGGAAACACAAAAACTCCGAATAACTCTACGGCCACGATACTCCGTGTTTCACTTCGCGAGTAAAGTTTTAATTACCTGTCGAATATACAACCGAATGACAGAAGATGATCCTTGATGGCAATAATTGCGAGGATGATCGACTGGTCCTCGACAGCGCTGAATAACGTCGATCCTAAATTTAATAAAGGGTGAAGTATTGCTTATATCAAAAAATAATTATTGAAACAATAAAAGCGAGCTTATGCGTATCAGATTATGCATTACCATATGTGTGTGCGTATATATATATATATATATATATATATATATATATATATATATATATATATATATATATATATATATACATATGGTAATGCATAATCTGATATCCATAAACTTGATATATATATATATATATATATATATATATATATATATATATATATATATATATATATATATATATACACATATATATGTGTGTGTGTATATGTAAATGTATATACACACATACATACATATACATTTACATATGAATATATATATATATATATATATATATATATATATATATATATATATATATATATACAGTATATATA
>NC_089746.1:45334011-45349011 GCF_040412425.1 Macrobrachium rosenbergii
CGACACATCCATTATCTTAATATCTTTTCAGCTGACGTCTTGCCTAACTTTCCCGTCGCTTGATCCGTAAGAAAACAATTCAAGCCTTGTTCTCGGGGAGCCAATTGAAAGCTTGGATTTCCTTTCCTTATGTTCGATTCAAAAATTAATTCGGATATCATATGCATCAGTCATTCTATTTACGAATTTATATAACTTTGCTCTTATATTTGATCACTGATTCTCTTTATATAAATATAACTTGGCTATAATATGTTCAATGCATGGTTTAATAAAAAATATGATGAAGATTCAAATATAATTTCTATTGTTGGAAAATAGTTTTTGCTTACATCTTCATAATCTCGTACTTTGAGATATTCCTTAACATATTTTGAAAGTAAAATGACAAATCTGGAAACATTCTAACAGGATAAAAAAAAGAAGCAGCGCTTTTCCTTTCATATTTGGCCCCGATATATGCTTTAACAAAACAGATTGAGACGCTAGTCTTTCAAAACATTAATAAAGTATTCTATAATATTTGTCATTATTTCTATACTTCACAGACCCGGAAATTGTATGAAAACAATTTTTTTACTAAACACCATAAGGCTAACAATATTTCTCAATAAATGTGACCTTACAGCAGATATTTTCCAAGACTAATAAGCGTAAATGTTGATAAATCAATTGTATTCTATAATCTAATATCTTATGTTGTCTAATTCTCACCGAAGGAAACTCAGATAATATCTAACTCTAAAGAAATCTAAGAAACCAAGGCTTCAAAATTGTACCATTGTGATAAATTTAGAAGCATGAGATCTAGCCATGGCTTTGTCATTAGATAAAAAGAGGAGCTTTCCAACTCTCAGCGCCTGAAGAGTTTGACAGAAGACTCCGTATGTTCAAGAAAAGAATCATTTTGTAAAGATGTCTGAACCCCCAAATGTCTGAAGAGCCTGGCAGAACACTCCCTATGTCCAAGAAGAGAATAATTTTGTTAAGATTTCTGAACTCCCAAATGTCTGAAGAGCCTGACAGAACACTCCTTATGTCCAAGAAGAGAATAATTTTGTAAAGATTTCTGAACTCTCAATATTCGAATAATTAGACAGAAGACTCCGTTTGTCCAAGAAAAGAATAATTTTGTAAAGATATCTGAACTCCCAACCGTATGAAGAGCTTGACAGAAGACTCCCTATGTCCAAGAAAGAATAACTTTGTAAAGATTTCTGAACTCTCAAATATCCGAACAGCTTGACAGAAGACTCTATAAGTCCATAGATTTCTGAACTCTCCAATGAATGGAGAGACTGACAGAAGACACTGCATGCCCAAGAACAAAATAATTTCGTAAATACTTCTGAACTCATGAATGTATGAAGAGCTTGACAGAGGACTCCGTATGTCCAAAGTGCGAGACGAAAAGAAGAAAAAAATCCCCAACGTTTAATGAATCCACTTCAGTCCAATTCTCCAAAGACTGAAGGGAATTGTCCCCCGTGACGTCGGAGACTTCTGTTACAATTTGGAGAGCTATCAAAGCTTCCAATCCTTCTGGGACCTCCCTCCTTACTCCCACACTCCTTCTCTTACTCCTACTCCTTCTACATCTTTTTCATACTCCTCCTCCCCCTCCTCCTCCTTCTCACTGCAGTGATTGAATTTGAATCCAAGTCATTTCATATCAAACGTTTTCAGACTAGCTATATATATATATATATATATATATATATATATATATATATATATATATATATATATATATATATATATATATATATATATATATATATACATACATATACTTTTATGTGTGCATGTGTGTGTTATTGAGTGTGTACTATATATGTACAGCAAACGGCAAAACGCAATATATTTCCAATAAAATTTGTATTTCAACCGTTCATAAAACTTTTAGATACAGTAATCCATTATAGTAGCGCATGCAATGGAAGTGACTTGTTCTTTAGCGAACACATTTTTACAATCCAAAGTTAAAAACATAAAAGACAGAGAGAGAGAGAGAGAGAGAGAGAGAGAGAGAGAGAGAGAGAGAGAGAGAGAGAGAGAGAGAGAGAGAGACGATGGAATGAAAAATGATGGCCGCCATCTGTGTGTAGTGCGTGCTTCCTCTGAAGAATATGTAACGCAGCGAGGGTCAAAGGGAAGATTCCCTGGAATACAGCTTGAATTCCTCTCCAACCAGAAGCTTGGACCTGTTGTTTTATTGCACAGTCCCTCTGTTTGCGTCATCCGCTATCCGAAAATTCCACAGTTTAATGGATTTAGATAGCGTGGACATACACACACCTATATATATATATATATATATATATATATATATATATATATATATATATATAGAGAGAGAGAGAGAGAGAGAGAGAGAGAGAGAGAGAGAGAGAGAGAGAGAGAGAGAGAGAGAGAGAGAGAGAGAGTAATAGGATGGAGACAAAGGTAGAGAAGGCTGCGAACCTTAAGCTACAGACAGACAGTCAGACAGATAAAGGCAGACAAAAGTATATGACTGCATAAAGTATAACCCGGAAAAACGAAAGTTGAATATACAATATCTTCACGGAGGTTGGAAAACATTGGATTGCACCCTGTTTTACTGGGATTTCCACTTGGGTATTTTAAATTTCCGTAACAGTTTGTCGTAGGAATTCGAAAGAGGTATGTTCACTTGGTATATTGCTGTTTGCATATTCACGGTACCCTACCGAAACCTACGAAAACACGCACAAAGACGTACATTAGATGAAAGAAAACAGAAGCACTGAAGGTAAAAGACAATACAGACAAATGAAGAATGTAAGAAACACTTACCAAAACAAACCTTAAGACATGTATCATCTTCTGAACACCTATTGCAGTAAGATAGGTGATTTCAAAAGTCATTTAAACCGTCAGTCAGTTCCTTCAAAGGCCATTTTTCCACCAATCAGTTCATTCAAAAACCATTTAAACTGTCAGTGAGCGCCTTCAAAAGCCATTTAAACCATCAGTCAGTTCCTTCAAGAGCTATTTACACCATCAGTCAGTTCGTTCAAAAGCCATTTAAACCGTCAGTTAGTTCGTTCAAAAGCCATGTAAACCATAAGTTAATTCCTTCAAAAGCCATTTAAACCATCAGTCAGTTCCTTCAATATCCATTTAAACCATCAGTCAGTTCTTTCAAAAGCCATTTAAACCACCAGTTCCTTCAAAAGCCATTTAAACTATCAGTCAGTTCCTTCAAAAGCCATTTCAACTATTAGTCAGTTCTTCAACAGCCATATAAACCATCAATCAGTTCCATCAGAAGCCATATAAAACATCATTCAGTTCCTTCAAAACCTGTTTAAAATGTCAGTTAGTTCCTTCAAAAGCCAGGTAAACCGTCAGTCTGTTCGTTCAAAAGCCATCTAAACCATCAGTCAGTTCCTCCAATAGCCATTTAAACCATCAGTCAGTTTTTTCAAAAGCCATTTAAACCATCGTCACCCCCTCCAAACCCCATTTAAACCATCAGTCAGTTCCTTCAAGACTCATTTACATTATCAGTCGTTTCCTCCAAAAGCCATTTAACCCATCAGTCAGTTCCTTCAAACCCCATTTAAACCATCAGTCAGTTCCTTCAAAAGCCAATTAAGCCATTAGTCAATTTCTTCAAAAGCCATTTAAACTATCAGTCAGTTCCTTCAAAAGACATTTAAAACATCAATCAATTCTTTCAAAAGCTATTTAAACTGTCAGTCAGTTCCTTCGAAAACTATTAAACCATTAGTCAGTTCCTTCAAAAGCCATTTGAACTGTCAGCCAGTTCCTTCAAAACCCATATAAAACATCAGTCAGTTCCTTCAAACGCCATTTAAACCTTCAGTCAGCTCCTTCAAAAGCCATTTAAACCGTCAGTCAGTTCCTTCAAAAGCTATTTAAACTGCCAGTCCGTTCCTTCAAAATCCATTTAAACCGTTGGTCAATTTCTTGAAAAGCCATTTAACCCATCAGTCAGTTCCTTCAAAACCCATTTAAACCGTCAGTCAGTTCCTACAATAGCCAATTAAGCTATTAGACAGTTCCTTCAAAAGCCATTCAAACTATCAGTCAGCTCCTTCAGAAGACATTTAAATCATCAGTCAGTTCTTTCAAAAGCTATTTAAACTGTCAGTCAGTTCCTTCAAAAGCCATTTAAACCAATAGTCAGCTCCTTCAAAAGCCATTTAAACTGTCAGCCAGTTCCTTCAAAACCCATGTAAACCATCAGTCAATTCCTTCAAAAGCCATTGAAACTGTCAGTCAGCTCCTTCAGAAACTGTTTAAACCGTTTGTCAGTTCCTTCAAAAGCCATTTAAACCATCAGTCAGTTCCTTCAAAAGCCATTTAAACCATCAGTCAATTTATTCAAAAGCCATTTAAACCATCAGTCAGTTGCTTCAAACCTATTTAAACGGTCAGTCAGTTCCTTCAAAAACCGCCTTTTAAACCATCAGTCTGTTCCTTCAAAAGCCATTTAAACAGTAATCTAGTTCCTTCAAAAGCCATTTAACCCATCAGTCAGTTCCTTCAAAAAGAGCCATTTAAACCTTCAGTCAGTTCCTTCTCTTCAAAAGTCATTTAAACCATCAGTCTGTTCCTTCAAAAGCCCTTTAAACCATCAGTCAGCTCCTTCACTCAGTTCCTTCCCTTTAAATGCCATTTAAACTGTCAGCTGTTCCTTGAAAAGCCATTTAAACTGTCAGTCAGCTCCTTCCAAAGCCATTTAAACCGTCAGTCAGCTCCTTCAAAAACCATTTAACCACAAACTAGTTGCTTCAAAAGCCATTTAACCCACCAGTTAGTTCCTTAAAAAAAAAAAAAAAAGCCAATTCAACCTTCAGTAAGTTTTTCTCTTTACAAGCCATTTAAACCGTCAAGTCTGTTTCTTCAAAAGCCATTTAAATGGTCAGTCAGTGCCAACACTTACCGAACAAACACTTTGAAATGTGTATCATCTTCTGAACAATTATTTCAATAAGATTTGGTGATTTCAAAAGCCATTCAATCCCATCAGTTCCTTCAAAACCCATTTAAACCGCCAGTCAGTGCCAACACTTACCGAACATTAGCGAGGGTGTGTCTTCTCGACCTCAGCAATTTGCTGTGGTACTTCTGCAGCTCCCCGATGGATCCCGTCTCAGCTTCCATGGTGACTGACGGCTGATGAACAAGTCGTTGCTTCGACGGAGCAGGCGAGAAAGAAGCAGGGACAGGTATTTAATCCAGTATAATCCGTGAAGCTCTCACTCTCACTTAACGGGTCCCGCTAAGAATGATATATGTTACAGACCCTTTTCGCTAGCAGACCAAAATTAAGAAAAGGAGTCAGGCAGATGAGGGTTTTACGTCCTTAACGATGCTTAACTGATGATGCTTGAATTGGCAATACGGCAAAAAGTCCGCTGAAAAACTTGTGTTTCTCCGTTGTCAGAATTGTTGTTAATCACTTATACACTTATACTTATTATTTCACTTCTTAAGATTACGCGATGATCAAACACTTTTTTTTATCTTATTACTGGACTCTACTGAAGCACTACAGACACTAGAATCACTAAAAATTATCCTTTTTCTTATACCAAGATTTACTTAACAGCCATAGATATGCATATATAACTTGCAGAGCTACGAGAGGCCAAGCTGTAGAAGCACAAATGTGCAGCACGACTAATTCTACGAGGAAATATAATAGGGGTGAACTTCTCACATCATTAAGACTAAAATCTTCATCACTCGCTATACAGAAGGTAACAAAAGACTGTTGTTAACATTCTAACAAAAACAGAAGTTGGGTTTTTTCTTTTTTCTGTTGGCTTTATCTCCTCCCAAGAGTTCGATCACTTTTATTTTTTTGTTTTCTACAATTGCATTTCGTAACGAAATCGATCACGAAGATCGAGGAAAAAAAAAGGATTGAAGGTGCAGTTCCCTTTATTTACACACCTGTTCACAGGTGATTTCACACTTAATAATCACTACACCTGAGACTGAAAATAAACAAATTAATAGTGGGTATACATGAAAAGGCTTATTCAGACGCTCAGACTCGCAGAATCACACACTTTATATAAACATATATATACATATGTGTACATGTATTCTATACCTGTGTGTGTACGTGTTTGTGTATGTGCATATGTGTAAGTTTCAACGTACTCAGTTTATTATATATAAATATATTATTCTGACGTCAGCGAATTATCTTCAAAGTGGGTGACTTTACCATAAGTTCATATTCTTCAGTCAATCACCGAAAATCATATGGAAGTGACGTGCTCTTCTGCCATAACTTTTCCACACAATTTTGACGATTTATAAGGGCATAGATTT
This sequence comes from Macrobrachium rosenbergii, assembly GCF_040412425.1. Lineage (NCBI taxonomy): Eukaryota > Metazoa > Arthropoda > Malacostraca > Decapoda > Palaemonidae > Macrobrachium > Macrobrachium rosenbergii. The sequence goes on from NC_089746.1 coordinate 45,340,351, forward strand.
CTACAGAAAATGCGGGAATGTGATTGCATTAAACAAGAAAGAAAATAATAAGTAAGTCCTTAAAACAGTCCCAATCATATTATGAAAAAATAAGAAAGAAAAACCCAAGATAATAAACAAAGACGATTATGATGATGATGATAACGATGAAATATGGAATGGTGAAGAACACTTTAGGGAATCATTTACTATCTAAAAGGAAATGACGTCAAGGAAACACTTGGAAAAGTGCTGAACACTTGAATTCATCATTATAATGTTTTCACTTCACCGCATACGTATGAATTCCAGTAATCGGTACCGGAAAGTACTTAAACGTTTTATGCAAATGGTATGTCATTAGACTATGTAAATTAATAAGTTTATATATATATATATATATATATATATATATATATATATATATATATATATATATATATATATATATATATATATATATATATTATGAAACAGTAACCAATTCAGAAAAAGTATAAAAACTACTTATATATCAAAAGGAATAAAAAAAAACATAAGTACACAGACTCCAGGCGTGAAAACTTGTAATTTTCACTCTCGGTTCGTTTGCAGATGTTTCCAATATCACCTAGTCTCAAAAGCTGTGAATTAGTAATTTCAGTTATTAATCAATAATTAGTTAACTTTCTTTGCACCGAATTGAATCTACGTCTTTTCCTAAACTACTAAGCATAAGAATTTTTTTCTTGTATTTTTCTTCTACTCGGTTTCCAAAACATACAATTCTTTTTGTTTTGCTTTTAATTTTTCTGATTTTTCTTGCAGGGGGGAGGACGTGGGGGCTGGGGGAGGCTTGGTTACATAAGGCCTTTTAAAACAGCAGCATAAGCAACTTTCTCATTTATCATCACAGACTTTCACACCTTAAGTTAATTAGTTTGATCAACTGCATCATTCACGTGCCCTCTGGTAGGTAGATCGACATATAGACAAACAAACCGACACACATGAATGAATACTTATCCAGAAGTGCATAACCCACCAATTCATTTTCATCCACTAAACCCATACAATATATTCAAAAGACGAGCGAGAGTGAAAAACGGAAAAGAGAGGGTGATGTGCTTCACTCTCTGGATGGGATATTAAACTGGCGTTTTGTTCACTCACGACTGATTAATTGTCCGATTGATTGATTTTAGACCATAAACTGGCGTCCAATGGAATGACGAGTTAACAGGTGATAGAAGCCGATGACAACAGAATGATCTGAGGTGTATCACTGGTATATAGAAAGAATGTAAGGGGTTTAGTGCCGTTATGTTTAATGAGGTTTTTTTTTTTTTGCATACATTGTACTCTTTTAAGTTTTTATTCCATTAAAAATTTTCTTTAAAAAAGAGACATTTTGCTGAAAGAAAGCTCTTCCGACTTCACGGACTTTGGTTTGGTGCATAAGAATGTATTTGTGAGCACGTATTGGGTTACAACAAGAATCTTAACCATAAAACAATTAACTTAAGCAATAATCACATTTTCATTGCAAAACCTGGCCAATATGAACTATATGTTAAACATAACGTGTAAATTCTCACTTGTTAATCTAAGGCTAACGAGTTAAGTTATGGAACTGCAAAAAATGGGGAAATTATTTATTATTATTATTATTATTATTATTATTATTATTATTATTATTATTATTATTATTATTATTATTCAGAAAATGAACCCTATTCAAATGGAACTAGCCCTTAGGGGCCATTGACCTGAAATTCAAGCTTCTAAAGAATATGGTGTTCATTAGAAAGAAGTAACAGAAGGTAATGGGAAAAAGAGAAAGAGGAGATCGCTTATTAAAAAAGAAAAAATACAACTTAGGAAATTAATTACTCAGCCTTTGTAGACTTGAAAAGAATAGTGGCAGTAATTAACTTTACCTGGCCCATGTGCCAGACAACGTGAATTTGCTGGAAGACCAAGGGAAATTTGGAAAATTCTATTGAAAGGCGACTAGGGCTCAAAATTTGGATAATTCCACATGAAAGACGTATACAAGTTTGGATGATTCCACATGAAATGACACTAAAAATCTGGATGATTCCACAAAAAGGCGACGAAAAATTAAGATACTTCCGCATGATATTCTACTAAATATTTGGATAATTCCACAGAAAGGCGATGAAAAATTAGGATACTTCCACATGATATTCTACTAAAAATTTGGATAATTCCACAGAAAGGCGACGAAAAATTTTGGATAATTCCGCATGATATTCTACTAAAAATTTGGATAATTGCACATGAAAGACGATAGAAAAATTAGGAAAATTCCACAGAAAGGCTACCAATATTTTGATATTTCCACATGAAGGTGACAAAAATCAGGATAATGCTACTGAAAATTTTATAAATTCCATATGAGAGGCGACAAAAAAATTTGGACAATTCCACAGAATGGCGACAAAAACTTGGATAATTCGACATAAAGGTAACAAAAGTCAGGATAATTCCACAGAAAGGCTCCTAAGAAATTTAGACAATTCCACAAAAAGGTGACGAAAAAATTTGATAATTCTACATGAAAAGCGACCAAAAATTTAGGAAAATACCACAGGAAAGCAAAAAAAAAAAAAAAATCAGGAAAATTACACATGAAAAGCAACCAAATATTTTGGATAATTCCACTGAAAGGGTGATTACGTCTGGATAATTTTCCCACAAGAGCGACTAAAATTTAGGATAATTCCACATGAAAGTCGACCAAAACTTTGGGATAATTCCCCTGAAAGGCGACACTTCTTAGTCGAGACCTTCACGAAAAAGGAAAGAAAGAGAGAGAGAGAGAGAGAGAGAGAGAGAGAGAGAGAGAGAGAGAGAGAGAGAGAGAGAGAGAGAGAGAGAGAGAGAGAGAGAGTTAAGCCCAGTTGACCCTTTCACATTCAGTCAGTGGAGAAGCTAAGCCACTGACAAAGCCCGGCTTCAATCAGATTACATGGAACTGGTTGAGACGAGAGAGAGAGAGAGAGAGAGAGAGAGAGAGAGAGAGAGAGAGAGAGAGAGAGAGAGAGGAGAGAGAGAGAGAGAGAGAGAGTTTCACTGGCTCAATTAATTTTCAAAATATTGAGATCAGCTTCAAATGGCTATTTTGTAAGGAGGAGTGAATAGCGTGCATATAAATTAATAAATTTACAATGGAAGTATATCCAAAAATTATTCTACTCTGATTTTATTCATAAAAATCACATGGATACGAATACCAACTGTTTATGTGTATATATTGTGTATATATATATATATATATATATATATATATATATATATATATATATATATATATATATATATATATATATATATATATATATATATATATATATATATATATATATATATATATATATATATATATATATTTATGTGTATATATAAATATATTAAATATTTTCTTATCACACCGTGATTTATATACAATCATGAAGCTACAAATGTCGTTTAATATCCAATTCACGCTACTTCGGGAATATCCCCGATGGGGAATTATCACGGAAGGGGAATTATAAGTGATAAATGGATCGGTACTGCCAGGTCTCGATCCCTCGACCCGAGTCGTTGGAAGGTAACTGTGTCGAGGGATCGAGACCCGGCAGTACCGATCCATTTATCACTTATAATTCCCTTTCGGTGATAATTCGCCATCGAGGATATTCCCGAAGTAGCGTGAATTAGATATTAAAAGACATTTGTAGCTTCATGAAAAAAAAAAAATATATATATATATATATATATATATATATATATATATATATATATATATATATATATACATATATACATATATATATATATATATATATATATATATATATTTATGTATATATACAAATATATGTATATATATGTATGTATATATATATATATATATATATATATATATATATATATATATATATATATATATATACATATATACATATATGTATATATATATATATATTTATGTATATATACAAATATATGTACATATATGTATGTATATATATATATATATATATATATATATATATATATATATATATATATATATATATATATATATTTATGTCTGCGTGTACAGTGAATTTAAGTTCATGTGTGTGCATTGTTCATTAGCACCACAGCTCCTAAGCTGAGTATCAGTGATAAAAAAAAAGTTTTAGATATGAGTTAGTGAAAAACAATTAGCACAAGCGAAACACTGCAACGCAAATTACAACACAAAACTTTCTGACTTTAGGAGACGTCACGAAAGCTGGAAAAACTTCATGTTTATGCAACTGGAAAATTGGAACAAGAATTTGCATAATTTCTTGAGTTTCAAAAATTAAAAGCATTTGTAAACTCGCAAACTTACAAGTAAACGACGAGATTAAAATTCTTCGCACATCACCTCTCTCTCTCTCTCTCACTCTCTCTCCCTCTTTGTAGACAAACAAAATACACACACACATTGTATATAATTATATATACTGTATATATGCTCAAATATATATGCATTTACATGAAATCGAAAACATGATTATAATGCTGCCTTGGAATCTGAACAAGAGAGAGAGAAGTTAAGTATATCTTAGTTTAACCAGACCACTGAGCTGATTAACAGCTCTCCTAGGGCTGGCCCGAAGGATTAGATTTATTTTATGTGGCTAAGAACCAACTGGTTACTTAGCAACGAGACCTACAGCTTATTGTGGGATCCGAACCACATTATGACGAGAAATGAATTTCTATCACCAGAAATAAATTCCTCTAATTCTTCATTAGCCGGTAGGAGAGTCGAACGCTGGGCCAACAGCGTGCCAGGCGACAGCTCTACCCACCCCTCCAACAAAGAACTAAGAGAGAGAGAGAGAGAGAGAGAGAGAGAGAGAGAGAGAGAGAGAGAGAGAGAGAGAGAGAGAGAGAGAGTTAAAAGCTAAAGGGGAAAATGGAAAACTTATGTACATAAACAAAAAAAAAAAAGAAAAGAAACAGGAGGGCAGAACATTATAAGTACCATTTCAAAACTACACTGTTAAGCCATCGACTAAAGCCACAGAGAGAGAGAGAGAGAGAGAGAGAGAGAGAGAGAGAGAGAGAGAGAGAGAGAGAGAAGAATCCAAAAAGTGATTGGAAGAGGACACTCATGAGGGCACAACGTCTTGGAAAGAAGGGTAATACGGTGGATCTGAAAATCACCGCGTTGAATAACTGTGAAGCAGCCGGAAGCCAAACATACAAACTTACGCACAGACACACACACACACACACACGTACACATACACAGACACACACGCTTACACATGCACAGGCACACACTCACACAAAATAAATATTATGGTTTCGTCAAAGGCATATGGGGCGCTGGTTCCCTACTGTTCTGGCATAATGGAAGAGTAGATCTATATACAGTATATAGTATGTATATATATATATATATATATATATATATATATATATATATATATATATATATATATATATATATATATATATATACATATACATATATATATGATTATCCTGCATACACAAATCAATAGATAGGTAAAAAAATAAATGGGGTCAACGCCATTAAGTTCTCAACTCATCAACTTGACACTTGACAGGTACTGACGTGACAGTCATCAGTATCACATAGATCTTGCTGCCTTAGGAAGTATAAATGTGTGATAATAATGCAGGAATCTCAAGGCCAAGAAGTTTGGAATAGTCAAATATCAAGTTTCAAAGTGAAAGAGCAACTCTAGATGGTTGAAGATGGCGGGTCAGAGGAATACCCGAAAATGGCATCAGACCTTCTTCCCTTGACGTTACTGGTAATCAAATTTTCTTTTAATAAGTTAGGGGTTTATGGTCTGCTTCAGGTTAAGATGACCTTATACCAGTTCGGGCCACTGCCTCAAGTCAGTTGCTGTGGTAACCTGTTAAATGGAATGGAATATAGAATTTAGGCCAAAAGCCAAGCGCCAGGACATGAGGTCATTCACAAAGGTCAGAAAGGTATAACAGGAGGAAACCCTCTCAGTTACACTGTGAAACAACTGTTAGGAGAGGGTGGAAAGTAAGATGGAAGAAAGGGAATGTGAACGGAGGTACAGTAAGAAATGAAATGGGTTGCAACTAGGGCCCGAAGGAACTCTGCAAAGAACCTTAAGTAATGTCTACAGTGCACCGCGTGAGTTGCACTGTCGGCATTAACCCCCTACGGGAGTAACGTCTTAATGAGTAAAAGAAACTTTTTGTGGTTCTCTGGACTAGCAACCATCTGGGAGGTTCTATAAATAATGTATACATCATCAAATACCACTTGGCATTGTGGGTTTGAAGCTCCTTGTAAGTATGTTGTAAAAAACTCAAGAGTAAAATCAACAAGAATGTAAAAATAATGAGATTCGAATGAGCGTGATTTCGATCATAAGAGAAAAAACGTATCATAAGCAATCTGTTCAAGGAGATGAGGATGCTTATAACATTCACCAAGCTCCAAAAAATATATACCATGAATTATTTCGAAAAATCCTACTAGACATGACCGAACTCATTGGTGATGAGTACTCTTATCATAAAACAATCTCAAATAATGAACGGATGAGAGAGAGAGAGAGAGAGAGAGAGAGATTGGGGGGTTCATTATTAACGGACAGTTCTCAGCTCATTTAAAATTCTGGGGTGACATTTCATTTGCATTGGGAAAAGAGACATTTAAGTTTCTTTGATCTCAGTAGCACAAAGAAGATGATAAAAGATTTAACATTTCATATCTTCTGAAATCCGAAGTCTTTTAACAATAACGAGGAAATTTATTTTGACGATAGAGCGATTCTTATAACCTTTCATTTCTTAAGTGGCGCCTCGGCTCAGTTCTCTTTCTTCGAGGTTCAAGAATAATAGCTTTTATTCTTTCTCATTTTTTTAAATCTGTCAAGACTATGGATTGTGGAACAGCCTCCCATTGGATTTCGTGCAGTTCAAGTGAAAATGCAATGCATTACTACCCTAATACTATTCTTCTTGCATTTTAATACATTTTTATCTATTTATCTACTTTTTTTTTCTTTACTTCCTCTTACTTCTTCCTAATGAACACCATATTCTTTGGAAGCTTGAATTCCAAGCCAATGCCCCTGTGGGCTTGTTCCATATGAATAGGTTTCATCTACTGAATAATAATAATAATAATAATAATAATAATAATAATAATAATAATAATAATAATAATAATAACAATAATAATAATAATATATATTAAGACTGGGCTAGATATGGTTAATGAGTTGCATATTCAATCGTTTTTTGCATAGAAAGTTATCATTTTAAAGTTGACGGCATGTCAAGTATGTTAGACAAAATATATCTAAAATATATTAGAATAATCTTTAGGAATATTATTACCTACTTTTCTTAGCTTGTTGCTTGAAAATGTTACATTAAGAATTTCATGGATGCATTTCTTTCATACTGATCCTCTTTTGAGCCAGAAATGATTTGGCAACTTTTAACCGAAAAAACTAAGTGTTCTATATTTTGATTTTGCTCTTCATCAACACAAGTTATTAACTCATCAGAAATTAACTTACGTTTCCGAAGTCAAATTTGTAATAACGTATGAAAGTTGTATTTTCTTACGAAAACAAATGAATCAAAATAGCTCCAGCAGCAACAAATTGTTTCTGAATATGACATGCAAATCGTTTTTGAATTTTGGTCCAAGTCCCCTTCATTCCAGTTTATAATTAGTTCACTTCCGTTGCAAACGTTACCATTACCAATCCAGGCCAATATTCTATCTCATTCCATGACTGTTCCAGTCTACATTCACATCCATTCCAGCGCAGTAATGGCCCCCTTTTTTTTTTTTGGTCTGTTAATATAACCGCCCCCAACTTTTTCAACATTTATTCCGCCTACTTCTGTTCCAGTTTGCAGAGACGACTGTTCCAACTCATCTGTCCTCTTTCCATACATTTACTGTTCCAGAATCTATAGTCATGTTCCTATTCATTCTCCTAACTGCCCAGCTCTGTCCGCCTGTCCGAATTCCGGATGGTCCATGTTCAAAATCTAATTTTCCTTCCTTAACTTCTTTCAAATCAATTAATTTTTATCCCTTTTTTGGAGCCTTGGTTTTTTTCGATCATACCCCCATCCTGATTAGATAACAAATACCGCCCCATTACTCTAGTAATTTTTATCAATTTCGTTGTATTAATTTTTTTTCAATATTTTAGTTTTCGTCTGGATAACACCTGGATACCTTTTGTTCAGATTTTCTCATTTCTCATTCTAATAGTTTTCAAAGCAACCACTAATTTACCCCCACTGCGCTACGCTTCAGACCCTTTGGGATTTAAATACCTTCCCATTTCCTCACTGCATTCACGTCGGTTTTCCCACTCCATTAAAACCAAAGGCCACACTGTGTTACATCTGCCCATCCCGTTATGGTCCCCAGGCCCCGTCATCTCACCCATGCCAGTAATATTTCAGCCCACTGTCATTTCTCCCCCCACTTCAATTCCAGCGCAGTTTCGAATCATTCTTCCGATTTCCAGCACCGTTCTGGTTCCTCTGATTGTCTTTGCATTCGATAACGGTTCCATCTGCTTTTCCTTCCATTTCCTCTCTGCATATTCCAATATCCATATTTGCTTACCTTTCTAATGTACTATGCAAGGATTGACT
>NC_089746.1:45354011-45361511 GCF_040412425.1 Macrobrachium rosenbergii
ATTATTATTATTATTATTATTATTATTATTATTATTATTATTATTATTATTATTATTCAGAACATGAACCCTATTTGTATGGACTTGTTCCATATGAATAGGGTTCGTGTTCAGAATAATAATAATAATAATAATATAATAATAATAATAATAATAATGGGAAATGCACTAAAGATGATAAAACCATGATTAGTTGATGGTTTTGATGATTAGTTGATGGTTTTGTGATTGACCTGAGTACCAAGAGCAAGCCCACTAGGGCCACTGACTTGAAATTCAAGCCTCCAAAGAATACGGTGCCCATTAAGAATAAGTAACAGAAGGTAACCAGCAATCAATCGTACCCTCTCGTCACGATAAACAAGTGTGACTCCAAACTACAGCAAAACATGTCACAAGAAATGTTAGGAACTTATCACATACGAATCAAAAACAGGTGGAAAACACGTCAAAGACCGTAAGAGGAGAAGGGTTGTTTGGCTAATGCTGTACAAACTTATGAAGTATTGTTCAGAACCACCCAAAAAGTCGTCGGCATGTATGCAACGGATTTGTTATGTTTGTGTAATGAGTTAGGTTGTCTCCACGCTATAGCACAGCATGTCACAAACACACGTTGGAAACGTATCGCAGACATGTCACAAACAGGTATAATACAAGTCAACAACTTCTAGGTAGCACTAACCAGTGCTTTCATACGATTATCGTTCTCCACTTACGGTCGTAAACTTGTTGCCAACTTGTTTGCGACATATATGTGATACGTAACCGACTCGTATATGACAGTTTCACTATAGTGTGATTGCTACCTAACGTAAAACGGTTCATTTCAAACCTTGAAGCAAATGAACCAAACTAAAACAACTGAGGAATCTCTAGCCCCTCCTATCTCTTGCCCTCAAAATCCAAGAGACATAATCGTCTCGAGAGAAGGAGGAGAAGGAGGAGGGTGAGAGATATCACTCAAGAGAGATCAAGCGGCACTTGGAATTAATCCCCGGAGACGGGGTTAACGAGAAATCAACGAGACTGTAATTGCCAGCTCGTTAACCTAATGTAATCCCAGGGACAAACGATCGGCGTCGCGGAAATTAAACACATGAGATATGGGGAGAGAAGTTGGTGTCGGAAGAACTTTTTTCTCGGGATTGTTTGAAAGAAAAAAACTATCTGAGATAGATCAGAAAAAGTCATACGTGAATAAAGTAGAAAAATTATCTAAAAAGAAAAAAGTGGTAAGCAGTTGAGGTAAGGTACCTTAATCTTGATAAATTGTAAAAGAATTTAAAGATTAGTGTGCGCATCCGCGATTAGCTCAAGCACTTATGATCTGCTGACAGAGAGAGAGAGAGAGAGAGAGAGAGAGAGAGACTCATTAGCTGGTGGTAAACAATTCTCTCAATACTACAATTTGATTAATACTTTTGCATATGTATGTGGAACCAGTCATAAGTTTTGTGAGAATGAAAGGTGGTAGCCATATATTTTGAACTGTGTATGTTACAGTCAATAAGTACTGTCAGGTATAATATTCATAATTCACCTCTTCCTAAAAAAAAATGTGTATTGATTACGTCATAGCAAACGCAGTTGTATTTTTTCATTTCTATAGTAATCACTTCCGTACCCCATACATATTCTTTACGTTGGGACTTACTGAACTTGTATGAAACACGTCTCCATAAAAGAAATTGTCGTTCATTTTTATAGACCTAATTTTTCACTGAACGGGAAAAGATGAGTTCGTTCTCCACTCTATACGCCATTTTTCTATTTCTATGACTGTCCCATTATCTCTCATTCAGAGCTTTTGTTTTTCCAGAGTCATAGAATCGCACTCTTTAAAGAGGAGGGCTTTCCTTGCCTTTCTCCTTCCTTAACTATCCTTCCAGTCGGATTTCCATATTTTTTTTTAAATAATTATTCAGGAACACAGAACATAGAGAGATAATCAACACAATTTGGGGTCACGACTAAATTATTTCATGGACCCTCTCCAGCTACCTAGAAAGACGACGACTCTCTCTTCCATACATTTCGACAGAAGTAATCAACTCCTACCCCAAAAAGGACGTCCCTCCCCCACCAACCAAAGACACCCCCCTCCCCATACACACACACACACACACACCTCGACCGTCTTCCTCTACAACTCTGACCTCCGTCTAATTCTGGAGCGTGTTAATCGTAGATAAAATAATTTTTTTTTACAAATTCATTCAGAATCCCGCTCATTTGTAAGAACTGACTGCGTGCGGGACGCTCTCTCTTGCCCTAGAAACATGTCATTTCATAATGAGTCGAAATTGTAAACAATTCAGATGCAGTCATTTCGACCACTCCATTTCACGCACTTCGACCGACTTCTTCTGATCTCTAGAACGACTTCTTCCAATCTCTGGAGCGCCTTCTTCTGATTTCTAAAACGACTTCTTCTGTTCTCTGGAACGACTTCTTCTAATCTCTGGAACGACTTCTTCCGATCTACGGAACGACTTCTTATCTCTGGAAAGACTTCGTCTGATCTCTGGAACGGCTTCTTCTGATCTCTGGAACGACTTCTTTTGATCTCTGGAACGACTTTTTCTAATCTTTGGAGCGACTTCTTCTGAGCTCTGGAACGACTTCTAATCTCTAGAAAGACTTTTTTCTGATATCTGGAACGACATCTTCTGACATCTAAAATTACTTCTGATCTTTGGAACGACTTCTTCTAATCTCTGGGGCGACTTCTGGTCTCTAGAAAGACTTCTTCTGATCTCTGGAACGACGTCTTCTAATCTCTGGAAGGACTTCTTTTGATACCTGGAAAGACTTCTAATCTCTTGAACGACATCCCATCCCTCGAACGACTTCTCCTAATCTCTGGAACAACTCCTCCTAAACTCCGGAACGACTTCTTCTAATCTCTAGAACGGCTTCTTCTGACTTCTTCTGATCTCTGGAACAATTTCTAATCTCTGGAACAACTTCTGATCTCTGGAACAACTTCTTCTGATCTCTGGAACAACGGAACGACTTCTAAACTCTGAGACGGACTCCTAATTTCTGGAACTGACTTCTAATCAATATCCTATCTTCACCTGTTTTGTACCAGAACATCCCTGTAATAGGACTACTTCTTCTTCTTCTTCTTCTTCTTCTTCTTCTTCTTCTTCTTCTTCTTCTTCTTCTTCTTCTTCTTCTTCTATCGGCTGAAGGAAGAGAGTCATTTTGATCAAATCTTCCCTCACTGGATGGGAAGGAAGCTTGGAATCTCTGGATGGGAAGAAAGCTTGGAATCTCGTTATAATCCCGATTTCCTTTAGAGAATCTGCAATTCACATCAGTATTATTTAGCAAGAGGTGAGAAAACGAATGGATCAAAATCATTCTGATAATAAATTGAGCACATGCTACCCGGGGAGCAAGAAAGCCAACAAGTGCAACAACAACGACAAATACAAAAACTGCAACAAGAAGTATAACAACAAAAACAAATAACACATATCAATAAATGCATTTGTGCACTGTCTTGTCTTTCTGTAATCCACATTGCCAGCCTTGGAGGCAATCGCCAATTTAATACCGAGGCGAGGAGAGAGAGAGAGGGAGAGAGAGAGAGACTGACATCTGACGTCAGCAACAATAGGAATCAGAATCCCCCTAAGCGGATTCTCGCAGGAAGGAACAACCGTTGAATTTGGCTGGCGTTCCGTATTTGCATTCAGGAACTCTACCAGCGAAACAGAGCGATTTTCGGATTGGCGCAAATCTTGTCAAACGTTTCGGGCATATTGGAAAACAACTGGCCCCTGGAACTTGCATTTGTTGTTATACCTTTAGGTCAGAGTAACCCAAATGGCAATTAATGAGTTTTATTTGTTTTCATGCCATCATTTTATTTTTATGAGGACTCAAGGATATTTACTTAGTAATTCATTTAATGTTTACAATAATGACTAATTAGGTAAAAACATACATATATACATGCATCCATATATATATATATATATATATATATATATATATATATATATATATATATATATATATATATATATATATATATATATTTATAAACTATTATTCAAAATATGAAACCGATTCATATGGGACAAGACCACAGGGGCCACTAACTTGAAATTCAAGCTTCCAATGAATATGGTGCCCATTTGAAAGACGTATGAGAAGGCAATAGGAAATACAGAAAGAAGAGATCAGTTATTAGAAAAGAAAAATTAACTAACAAATTAAATAATACATGGATATGAATGTAAGTAAATCACGAAAATAAAAGGAGAATTATTTGAGGAGTAAGATTAAAAGCAACAAAAACACTTAGGCATTTAAAAGAATGGAAAATTCCTTTAGTTAACATCTTCGCTTGAATATAGCTAGTAAATTTTGTCTCTTGCAAGGAAGCCAAGATTCGGAATTTAAATTTCAGGAAACCAGGAAAACCAACACCTATTTAATTCTAAAATGCAGGAATGCACCTCTGGCTAAGGGCTGAAAAATGCAAAAAAAAAAAGAAGAAACTTCAAAGTCCACAGACTTGGGTAACCTCTGGCAAAAGTCAGAAAGGACATATTCTCTCTCTCTCTCTCTCTCTCTCTCTCTCTCTCTCTCTCTCTCTCTCTCTCTCTCTCTCTCTCTCTCTCTCTCTCATACATATACTGTAAAGATATATATGTATACATATATACACATATATATTATATAATATATATATATATATATATATATATATATATATATATATATATATATATATATATACATATATGTATGATATTATATATATATATATATATATATATATATATATATATATATATATATACATATATATATACACATATATACATATATGTATGAATATATTTTATATATATTTCAAAATTTTTATATCTTATGTAGAGTGCACTTTTCCCTACCTCCAAAGACAAATTGATAAGATATAGCTAAATAAAAATATAACAAAAATTTACCGTACGATAAATTCGTTAGAGTAAAATATACAAGTTACTTGAAATGTTAAAACAATCCTGTTGCTGACAAGAAATTCTAACATTTGGCCAGAAGCCATGTTCTTAAATCACTGATTTTATGGCATACTTTTGTTTTATCTTCTTGCAGTCCAAATATTCGTAAACATCTATTTTTCTTTCCGCTTTCTTTCCTTACGTCTTTAGCTGAAAACCCTTACGGACAGACATACATTTTTATATCTTATTCACAATGCTCTTTCTTTCCTTAAATCTTCAGCTGAAAATCCTTAGAGAAAGACATCCATTTTTAGTTTTCTGTAAAAGAAAACTATTGTGTCGACTTTGTCTGTCCGCCCGTACGTTATTCTGTCCGCACTTTTTCTGTCCACCCTCAGATCTTAAAAACTACTGAGGCTAAAGGGCTGCAAATTGGTATGCTGATCATCCACCCTCCAGTCATCAAACATACCAAATTGCTGCCCGCTAACCTCAGTAGTTTTTATTTTATTTTAGGTTAAAGTTAGCCATAATCGTGCTTCTAGCAACGATATAGGATAGGTCCCCACCGGGCCGTGGTTAAAGTTTCATGGGCCGCGGCTCATACAGCATTTTACCGAGACCACTGAAGGATAAATCTATTTTCGGTTACTTTGATTATATGCTGTAGCGGCTGTCCAGAAAACTCGATTACGCCAAAGTAAATTCGGCGCACTTTTTACTTGTTATATCTTATTTATAATATTCTTTCTTTCCTTAAATCTTCAGCTGAAAACCTTTATGGACAGAGTCAACAGACTATAAACCAAAGAGGTCTCCAGAGGAAAATCAGTCTGCACAGAGAGAGAGAGAGAGAGAGAGAGAGAGAGAGAGAGAGAGAGAAGCAGTATAGGAAAAGTTGATAAATAAATATGAGGGAATAGAAAATGAAACCGATACACCCGAATGCAGGAGACGTCAGCAGCAGAGAGGCAGGAATGAATTTGTTCCCCGCTGAAACACTGTCTGGTCATTTCCTAACTTCAGTTTGAAAATATTTAATTTGATAGGAGTTTTATGCGTCCTAGGAGTTCCTTATGAACATAATAATTCGGTGAGGTTCTCAAAGTAAACTTGACCTTTTGGTATTCTTGAACTTCGCTTCGAACTCTCCTTTTCATGAATGACTTTGGGATGACTTTATTCAACAGGGTCGCTTCTCATGATTTCTTTGTTGGCTCCTATCCATCAACATTTCTTGATTACACCTCATCATCATTTCTTTATTACATCTCCGTCAGTTCATATACGATCACCGTCTGAAAATATCCTAAAATTGGATAATTACTTTCAGTGTCTTGCAAAAAAAAAAAAACACACACACACAAATCAGAAGAAATAAATATTTGAGCAAACGCCACTTCACGTTCGGATCGATTTTATTTTCCTTAAGATTTCTTTTATACAGAATCGTTCTTCAAGAAATTTCTCTTATGTTTACGACAGGTTCCCCCCCCCCCACAAAAAAAAGTCTCTTCGAGAGATATTCCTTTTCAATGTCTCACACAGATGTTTACTCAAGGAAACTGCCATAATGACTTATGGGGAACAATACCAATGAGAGAGAGAGAGAGAGAGAGAGAGAGAGAGAGAGAGAGAGAGAGAGAGAGAGAGAGAGAGAGTTTGATAGGAAATATTTTTTTACAAGGGAATTTAACATCATCATCATTATTATTATTGTTATTATTACTACTAATAAAAATCTTATAATAGCACGAGTCACCAAATTCTGTAAGTGTATATTAGAAATATATATATACAAAAGGAGAGCTTAAGAAAGCTCTCGTTTTGTTTATATATTTCTAATATACATTTGCATTTACACCATTATGGATTCCCCATTATTATTATTATTATTATTATTATTATTATTATTATTATTATTATTATTATTATTACTGAATAAGTCAAAAGGGTTTTCGATTGACAGAAAAAGTTATACCGAACACAGCATCCTTTAGTTTGATACAAAAAGATCTTTCTGATATCACAAAGAATCTTTGAATAAACAGCTTTTAATTTCGTGCAACCATAACACAGCAAATCACGAAGAAGAAGCATGGCAGGAGATCGGATAATCAATACCTTTTTTTTACTCCACATAATATTGTGGAGGTTGAGGGATGCCTAATAATTAAATAAAAAAAAATTCATCACTTTTATAAAATATTCGAAGGTATGAGAACAATTTGTTCTATGAGTCATCTGAGAAGTATGTAATTAAAAAATATTCCTTTAAATAAATGCCATTACGTTGTTGCTCTGAAGGTACAATTTCTCGAATTCACCGATGACAAGTGGGTATTGTGACTGAGTTTCCACAAACATTGAAACTGGGCAGTCACAGCCAGTGTGGGTGGCATAGTTACCCAAATACCTCGCTTCTTTTACGTTTTCTTTCTCGAAAGTCAAGGATCTGGTCGGTATAATTACTCAAGTAATCTGCGTCATTCACGTTTTCTTTGGAAAACAGCAGGAAGCTGTCTCTTTC
>NC_089746.1:45366511-45371511 GCF_040412425.1 Macrobrachium rosenbergii
AGTATCCCTTATTAGGTCACACTTCTAGTATATGTCAGTCAAAGCATGTCTGACGTCACATACTGATCAACAGTCCGCTTCCAGTCAACTGCTTCAGATTCCTTACCTAAGAAACGAATAGAATATTCAACATTTTTTCAGTCAACTGTTGGAGATTCTACAAGTAAGAAACGAATAGAATATTCAATTACAAAATAATCAAGTGGTTGACTGAGAAGTAAGGAATTTTTCTTCTTTTTCTCTCTAGTGCTTGAGAAGGTTCCAAATTGTTACGATGGGAAATAAGCTTCTCCACAGGTCTGTCGAAATACATTCGGCATAAGAGAAAGATGAAATAGAGAGAGGTGGACGAGGCGAGAGAGGAGGCAATCAAAGCTCTCTATTGCTAACCATGAGTCGAGCGTGTTACAACAATTCCTCGTATATTTCAGTGGAGCCAATTTAAATTAAAGATATCCAACCTCCCGCCTCTCCCCCAACATTCCACGGCCTGGGATCAAATCGCTCGCGCTCTTTTCATAAATAAAACCATGGCCATTTGCGGAAAGGAGCTTTTTTTTTTTTTAAATACGAAGGCAACAAATCCCAATGAAAGTATAAAATATCCAATTCACTCGAGTCATAAAACTCGACGAAACGGAGAGATAAATGACGCGCTCTTTTCCTAAATAAATCACACAGTCTTTGCTGGAAAGAGCACCCCCTTTTTTTAATAAACAAATCCGAATGAAAGTATAAAATATTCCTTTTCACTCAAGTCGTAAAACTCAACGAAACGAAGAGATAAATGACGCGCTCTTTTCCTAAATAAACCACACAGTCTTTGCCGGAAAGAGCGCCCCCTTTTTCTTTTAATAAGCAAATCCGAATGAAAGTATAAAATATCCCTATGCACTCAAATCATAAAACACGACGAAGCGTGGAGATAAATGACGGGCTCTTGTCCTAGATAAACTACATAGCCATTGCTGAAAAGACCACTTTTTTTTTTTAAATAAGCAAGTCCGAATGAAAGTATGAAACATATTCCTTTTCACTCAAGTCATAAAACTCGACGACGCGCCGAGATAAATGACTCGTGAAGCAACAAACACGTTTTCCTCCCCCTTTTACGAAACGACTACGATCTGTCACCGTCCTAAGCAGACCTTTCAGCCTCTAGCTCGGCATATCGGACGGAAAGCTCAAGAGCAAATAAAGCAGCACCGTCTGTCAGAAGACCACATGATTAAACTAGCTTAAAGATGAAGGTCTAGTCTCTGCAGCTGCAGCACCAGCACCAGCAGCTGGTCCCTGGACAGCCACTCAGAGAGAGAGAGAGAGAGAGAGAGAGAGAGAGAGAGAGAGAGAGAGAGAGAGCATTTGGGGTCTGGATCATCATCAAGCAGTCCAGTCCTGTTCCTCTTTGCAATTCCCATCCTAAAGAGGATGGGGAGGGGGAGGGATTACTGTGGTAGGAGGGGCGGGAGGGGGGTTTCGGGAGGGATTTTGTGGGGGTGGGGGAGGGACTTCTGGGTGGGGGTATTGGGAGAGATTTTATGGGTGGGGGATACCTGGATCATCAAGCAGTCCAGTCCTGTTCCTCTTTGCAATTCCCGTCCTAAAGAGGGAGACGGGGCGGGGGTTGGGGGGTGGAGTGTTGTAGCCGAAGTGGGGTGGTGGTGGAAGGGGAGGAGGTATTGGGAGAGAGATTTTGGGGGTAGGGAGAACCCCCAAAATTTTAGGACTCTCACGGTGCTCGGATTCCGTTCGGGTAATTGTTGCCTCTTCTTTCTAATTACGACTGGAAGCGGTTAAAATTAGCCGCTACGTGCACGGCTAATTGCTTCAAGCGGACATCGGGATAGAGCGATGACTCGTCAACATGGTCAGATTTGCCCAAATTGTTTCTTTATCTAAAATAGTCTGGGTTTTCAGATATATATATATATATATATATATATATATATATATATATATATATATATATATATATATATATATATATAATATATACATTATATATATATATACATATATATACATGTATATATATACGCATATATAATTGATATTTTTTGCTATGAAACATCACAAGTTTTACTAACCCAGCTTCTCGGCTACAACATCCCCTTTATTATTAACCCAATTTGTATATCTGATATCGCATCTATTACTAACCCGAGAGAGATTATATACGAGAGATTATTATTATATATAACCTTGACCCGAAGACAACACGTTCCTTCGAATGAATGATCCTTTCCAGTTTCCGGAATGAAATTTTTTTTTAATAATACGAGTTCAATGCGAGGGCAAGAGAATAACAGCTTGGAATTGGTCAGTCACTTAACTTATCCTAATTTGCTCTTTCTTTCTTTCTGTTCTTTTTTTTTCTCTTTCTTTCCTTTCTCTGCTTTCTTTCTTTTTCGTCTTTTGCGGCTCTTTCCTTCACTTCTCCTTCGTTGCTTTTTTTTTATTTTGCTCTCTCCCATTGTTGCTCTTTCTTTCTCTCCTTTTGTTGCTCTCTTTTTTTCTCTCTCCTTTGGTTGCTTTCTTTCTCTCATTTTTTGTTCTTTCTTTCTATCCTTTTGCTGCTTTTTCCTTCTCTCCTTTTACTGTCCTCTTTCTTTCTATCCTTTTGCTGTCCTCTTTCTTTCTCTCCTTTTGCTGTCCTCTTTCTTTCTCTCCTTTTGTTGCTCTCTTTCTCTCATTTTTTTTCTTTCTTCCTATCCTTTTGCTGCTCTTTCCTTCTCTCTTTTTGCTCTCCTCTCTCTTTCTCTCCTTTTGCTGCTCTTTCCTTCACTCCTTTTGCTGTTCTCTTTCTTTCTCTCCTTTTGCTGCTCCTTCCTTCTCTCCTTTTGCTGTCCTCTTTCTTTCTCTCCTTTTGTTGTTTTTTCTTTCTCTCGTTTCTTTTCTTTCTTTCTCCCCTTTTTGCTGCTTTTTCCTTTTCTTCTTTTTTCTGCCCATTCCTTCTCTTCGCCTTTGTTGCTCTTATTTTTCTCTTTCCCTTTGTTGCTCTTACTTTCTCTCCTTTTGCTGCTCTTTTTTTCTCTTCTCCTTTGTCGTTCTCTCTTTCTCTTCTTTTATTGCTCTCCCTCTATTTCCTTTTGCTGCTCTTGCCCTCTCTTCTCCTTCGTTGCTCTGTCTTTCTCTCCTTTGTTGCCCTTTATTTCTCTTTCCATTTGCTGCTCTTTCGTTCTTCTTTTTTTCTTAAGCATGAAATTGGTTAAGGGATTTTTTTCTTTGGGGGAACGGGGTAAGTGTAGAGACCGTTAAATTAGAAAGTCCTGGACTAGCCCAGGCCTAAATGAAATTGTGGAATAGGTGACAGGAGAGAGAACGAGGCCTAACTACGAAAGAAAGGGTAAACATGTCAGTGATATCCGTCAGAGCGATTTTGTAAAACCAACTGAGTAAATCCTTTGCGTTCGAGTCAATGGTTGCTAATGATATAAGGCAGGGGCGGCCAGCCTTTTGGTGATCGGGATCTACTTCTGCCAGTTTCCAAACGGCGATCTACTAGACTTGTTTATGCCGTCACCAACTAAAAAAAATAGGTCTACTATAGGAATATACATAGTAGTGAATTAATAGACTGAAAAAATATTCATTAAAGTTAATGCTATATTTGATAATAGAGACAGTAGTACAGTAATCGATGAAAAAAATGTTCGCTAAAGTGATGGATATATTTGAAATTAGAACAGCAAAACATAAAATTATATTACTAATGAGATGATTGACACTGCAGATTGTCAGCCAACTTCTTGTAATTAGGCGTGTAGGTGGATGCTGCTAGCAGTAAACAAATATACAAGTGGTCATCTGTCATTGTTGGGCGTTGTTTGGATGTTGTGAGTTTCATATGTGAGAATGCTGATTCACGTAGGTATGTAGATCCAAAAAAAGCAGTTAGGTAAATATCCCACTTGTACTACATACGAATAGAATGTATATTCACAAACCTTAAAATAATATTGATCACACACCAACAAAAAAGTATATTCAACGATACACTCATGTACACGGTATTGAACATATGAGTTTGGTGACATCAAAGTGTACTCGAGTAGGCAGTCTGTAGTGAAACCTTAATAGGAATAATTTTTTATAAAAAAAAAAACGACAACGAACAGTCTTCTAAACCCCAGCAAAACCATTTTGAAAAGTAGTTACTGTTCACATATATCGAACTTACTTTGATGAAAATAATGACATGGAAGTTTCGTTAAATTTGAAAATATACGTCAAATATTTCTTAAAAAGAGAAGCTGGATAAAGGCAAACGTTATGTAAAATTGCAAATCCTTACTTTGCATACAATGAACAGGTTGAATTTTCAAAACAAAATCTTAGAACGAACTCAGAACGCGTGCTTCTGCCATTCCAGTGATTAACACCCTGATTACGGAACCCTGAAATAAAAATGTCTTAGTCACACCCCTGGACAAATTTTCATTTTTAACCTTTTAGAAATATCTTGTGAAAAGAGAAGCGTTGAAACAAAAGAGAAAATATCCCAGCCTTCAAATAAGGAATAAAAGTAGCCCAGTAGAGCAGAAGTCTGACTCAGTAGATAAAGCTTCGACTCCGTCTGTTAAACGTGGTTCCTAAAGCGATAATATATTCCCAGTTGAAAATGATAGCCAGCAATTAATCGAAGCACTAGCTGAAGAACGATGATCTTCTCCCTCGCATTTGTTTTAATGCGCGTTAAGGATGCTCTGCATACAGAAATTGAATCCCAAATGACTGGTATCCGTAGGTTGCGAGTGCCGTCAGTGCACCTCACGCGGTGCACTGTAGACATTAAATAAGGTTCTTTGCAGCGCCTCATCGGCCCCTAGATGCAACTCCCCCTCATTCATTTTACTGTACCTCCGTTCATGATCTCTTCTTCCATCTTACTTTTCACCCTCTCCAAACAATTGGATTCATAATGCAACTATGAGGTTTTCCTACTACTTTCAAACCTTTCTACTCTCGATTTCCGTTTCAGCGCTGAATGACCTCATAGG
>NC_089746.1:45376511-45379011 GCF_040412425.1 Macrobrachium rosenbergii
GAGATGGCAAAAATGAGTTGCTAAAGATGAGGTGGTATAAATGAGGTACTAAAAATGAGATGTTATAAATGAGATACTAAAAATGTGACGGTATAAATGAGATACCAAAAATGAGATGGTAAAAATAGAACATTAAAAATGAGCTGGCTAAAACTGGACATTAAAAAATGAGATGGTACAAATGAGACACTAACAATGAGATTGTAAAAGCGGAATATTAAAAATCAGATGGTAAAAACGAAACATTAACAATTAAATGGTAAAAACAGAAAACTAAAAATGAGACGGCGAAATCGAGACATTAAAAATGAGATTTCATGAGTAAGTAACCAGTAAGGCCAGAAATCTCATACGCCCATTCCGCCCACGTCCGGCACCCAACACCGAAAACAAGCTCTCCTTCCACAGGGAGAAAACTTCACTCAACAATGGCATTCTGTCTTCGCCGGAAGCCCGGCTCACTGCTCCTTTATTTACCTGGTTTTTTTTTAAGTGTGTCTGTGTGTTTTTTTTTTATATATCACCGAATGATACTTAAGAGAGAAGTGTGGTTGGTCTTATTCTTGTTTGTGTTGTTGTGGAAGATAGAGGGAGTTATATCCGCCCACAACACCACCACCACTCATTCCATCTCCTCCCTCCCTCCCTCCCCTGGCACCCATCTCTCTCTCTTCCTGGGCCCCCCCACACCCACCTTCTTTGCCCAACAATGGGCACAATGTCTGCCCGGGAAGAGAAGAGGCTTCAAGTCTCGAGAACATTCTAAATGATGGGCATTTAACCTGGTCTTGAATTCACCTGCTTTTCAAACAAGGAGCGGAAGGCCGGGCTTCAGTCTAAGTTTCGTAAAAATAAAGGTTCTCATAAAAAATGCAGACATGGTTGTGTAACTAAAGTTAGGTATTCTTCGTAAAAGAAAGATTAATTTATGTTTTTCACACGAAGAAAAAAAGAGACTCCTTTTAGCAGAAGAGATGCAGAGACTAAGAAAATACAGTTAGCCAGTAATTCAGCATAAGGAAATTGAATAATGAGAAAGACTGATAAATACGTTTCACCTTTCATTTTATGAATAAAAACTCCACTTTCTATATAAACTTCGACAACTGTTACTAAAAACTAAATTCATGAAAAAATAAATATACTCAGTGCTGTGTAAACTCATGACCGTGTTAACAAAAATTATCATTTTCCAGTCATTAAAACGTTAACTATTTTATAAATAACTCAAAACAATGCTCATCAATATACACAAAATTTATATATATATATATATATATATATATATATATATATATATATATATATATATATATATATATATATATATGTATGTATATGTGTGTGTGTGTGCATGTATAAATATATATACATATATATTTATATTTATATATGTATAAATATATATATATATATATATATATATATATATATATGTGTGTGTGTGTGTGTGTATATATATATAAATATAAATATATATATATATATATATATATATATATATATATATATATATATATATATATATATACATATATATATAATGTATAAATATATATATACATTATAAATGTATATAATGTGTATATATGTATAAATATTATACATAGCACTATCTGAGCATCCCTATCAGGCTACACAAAGGGTTCTCCATCATTTCTCTCGACCACCACCTTATTCTCTCCCCCCTCTCTCTATTCCCTCCCCAACCTAAATACCTATCCCCACCCAACGCCCCCTAACCCGACACCCTTTTGTAATTCGATACACCAGTGCCAGGTAGATACGTTTTGCCTTTTCGCTTGTTTCGCCTTTATATTTCGCGTTCACTGTCGTTCACTATCATTCACTGTCGTTCACTATCATTAACTATCGTTTACTTTCCTTAACTATCATTCATTATCATTCACTGTTTTTACTATCATTCACTGGCATTCACTATCGTTCACTATCATTCCCTGCCATTCACTATCGTTCACTATCATTCACTGACATTCACTATCGTTCACTATCATTCACTGCCATTCACTATCGTTCACTATCATTCACTATCGTTCACTATCATTCACTGCCACTCACTATCATTCACTATCATTCATTATCGTTTACTATCATTCACTACCCGTAACTATCATTCACTGCCGTCATTATCGTACACTATCGTTCGCGTCTCTTGACTATTCGCGTTGTTTCGACCATAAGTTGCCTACTGAAAAAATACTGAAAATCAGTTTTTATTCTTTATACTATTTTACGGTTATATTTTCTACATTCGACATTCTTCTTTTTTTTCTTCTTCTTCTCCTTCTTCTTCTTCTTCTTCTTCTTCTTACGAGTTCAATCCCTAGTCGGGGTGGATGTTTTCAATGAGTCTCCTCCAGGTGTTTCAGTCAGTGATATTTATGTATTAATTAAGGTCGGCAGATCCAACAAAAATTTGTATTAACAAACATATGGAAAAACTTATTACTCGTCTATATATCTATATGAGATGAGAAGT
>NC_089746.1:45384011-45389011 GCF_040412425.1 Macrobrachium rosenbergii
ATATATTATATATACATATATGTGTGTGTATGTATACATACACACACACACACACATATATATATATATATATATATATATATATATATATATATACATACATATATATATATATATATATATATATATATATATATATATATATATATATATACAGTATGTATATATATAGATATGTGTATAACCTAAAAATATCAGTAGGACATGTCAATAAAAGAGAGAGAGAGAGAGAGAGAGAGAGAGAGAGAGAGAGAGAGAGAGAGAGAGAGAGAGAGAGAGAGAGAGAGAGAGAGAGAGAGAAGGGGCTTCAAATGTTATAAAATGAGCATTACATAAAAAACAATCAATTATATATTTTCCCAATGACAAAGAGCATAAAGAATATAATTTGCTGTTAAGGTAAAGTTCAGCTTGGAAGTCTGTCTGATATCCCAGCCCCACTGATGACAACCAATACAGTTATTGATCTCTAGTCAGTAGACTGTCCACGTCTACAACAGAATAAGAATCTGTGGTTCCATGTACGAGAACAATATTGAATCTGTATATATAAATGATTTGTGCCACCGGACGGTATTTATTGAAAAGTGTAAGAATGATTATCGGGATTTTTATTTTGATCGGGAACTACTGTTGTCAATGATATTCTGCTAAATTTTATTCCCCGCTTTTACTTTTCTGTAAAAGAAAACTGTTGAGATGACTTTGTCTGTCCGTCCGCACTTTTTCTGTCCGCCCTCAGATCTTAAAAACTACTGAGGCTACGGGGCTGAAAATTGGTATGTTGATCATCCACCCTCCAATCATCAGAAATACCAAATTGCAGCACTCTAGCCTCAGTAGTTTTCATTTTATTTATGGTTAAAGTTAGCCATAACCGTGCGTCTGGCAACGATATGGGACAGGCCACCACCGGGCCATGGTTAAAATTTTATGGGCCGCGGCTCATACAGCATTATACCGAGAACACCGAAAGATAGATCTATTTTTGATGGCCTTGATTATACGATGTACAGAAAACTCGGTTGCGCCGAAGAAACTTCCGCGGATTTTTTACTTTTTTTTTAGAATCAATTTGCTTTATTGATTTAATTCGTAATAAATAGTGGAATTTACGTAAACTATCATGCATTTCGCTGTGCAGGTCAGTCGAAATTATGCAAAAGATCCTCTTTAGAAAAAATGGAACATCAAGATTTTCGCTATTTTGCGAATCTTCGCCTTGTCATTGACCTTCACTTTATAATTACGATTATCCTTCCATGATTTAGGTCACTGCAATAAAAAATCTTCACTGGGACTTTTAATCTGTCATTCAGTATCATTTGTCAAAAATATAAAAAAAAATAAATAAAAAATTCGTCCAAGCACGCCTGAAATTTTATACTTCATTTTAAAGCAATATGCACAACTTACGGAATTTTTTTTTTATTCGTCCATGAACTTAAATCTCATTGAGAGCTGTCCCTTTCAGAACACCCACTTGAACTTTACCCGAAAATGTTCGTGACTAGGTTTACTTATTCATGTAGCACACGGCGCCTCACGGAATTCTAAATAAAACTGGAAATATATACAGTTGTTACCTTAGTTACCCTAGCATGCGATACTCGCCAAATTCTTGACCTTAATCCTACTTGACATACAAGAGCTCGTAGAATGTATAACAAAATTCTATAGTATATAGGTTTACAAGTTCACGAATATACAGATGAATTAAAACTACCCAGATAATGTGAACATAAATAATATTGAGTTCCTAGAACATATAAAAAATTATAAAAAATTATAAAGTGCAGAGGTTTACAAGTTCATGAACACAGATGAATTAAAACCACCCAAATAAGAAGAAAATCAACAATATTGAGTTCCACGAATATATAAAAAAAAAATGATGTAGTGCATAAGTTTACAAGTTTATGAATATACAAATGAATTATAACCACCCAGATAATATGAAAATAAAATAATATTGATAAACTACAGAAATATTTAGTTGTTGTAAATGTGGCCCAAACATGCAACCCTGGATAGATGAATTCCTGACCTGATTCCAGCTTGGCATACTAAATCAAGAGTCACAAAACTGTATTAAAAAAAAAAAAAAAGTGTTGTATTAAGAGCTGCTAGAAGTCAGGATACTGAATGTTCTGAATTAAAACTGCCCCCAAAAGACTAGTGAAAATTTTAGTTCCATTATTCCTGGACTACAGTGGGCAAGATTGCCTCCCCCTCCCCCATCTCCCCACCTACTCCTCCTCTCCCTCCTCGCCATACTCCCCACAAAAGGAGACAGATCTACACTTCTTTCAAATACTCAGTAAAATCCAAAGAAGATTAATTCTGCATTCTTGCAGTGAATGACATTAAATATTGGTCTTAGCACTTTTCAGTCTTCTGCTGGTGGTCTCATTACAGTAACTGAGAGCAAAACTCAATGTAATACCTGTAAAACATGAGAGAGAGAGAGAGAGAGAGAAGTAATAGCACGGGCATTTGCCAATTACACATTAGCAATTATTTTACTTAATACAAAAAATTAATTGACACATTACAAGCGAGGACATTTATATGCTTTTTATACAAGAGAATACTTTATACTGAATATTAAAACGTATTTATATAATACTTTCCAGACTTCTTTGTGCAACTGCTTTTATTTCAGTAAATAAACATAGCAATATTAATAACCTTTATTTACAATGCCTTTTCTGCTCCTACCGTTGCACTAAACTATTTATCATGGAGTGAGCTTTTGTAGCTGAAAACGCAAAGTGGCACATTCTACCAAGTCTCACGAAAGTTCGGGAATTCGGCCAACAGTACATACATACGTACATATATACATAAGTAATGCATACCCTTGGAATTTACAAAAAATGGTAATTAAAACAAACAAATAAATGAAAACAATTTCTTAAATCAGCCTACATACATAGATGCATGCACTAGGAATTAAAAAAAGATAGTAATACAATAACAAAAAGTATGAGAAAAATGTGCTTTTTTTTTAATATAAGAATAGTGAATAGCAGCTCCTGGGCGCTTTTTTTCCTCTCTCCAGAAAGATATATAAAAATAACGTGAGAAACTCACCGCATCAAAACATTATGGGGAAAAATATGTTCTCTTTAATCACAGGACAAGAAGCTATCTCTCCTTAGTGTTCTTTTTGATTTGTAAAAAAACATAAATAAGTGCAATTTACAACAAAAAAAAATATCTACCTCCTTAGTTTTAAGGAATGGCATTACAGACTACTTTATAGTCTAAATACACCTTCATTCCTTTTTCATAACCAATCAACGTTCCCTAAGGGGTTTTATGATCCTACGCAGAGAATACCCCAGTTTTGGGGAGCTCAAATTTCAAGAAAGCCAGAATATAAATAACTTTTAAACAGTCTAACCCAGAGCATTTTAAATACTTCTGAATGTCAACCCCGATATCGTTGTGTTGTTTTTTCGCGTAGTCTCAACCTATCAACCAATCATTCATTCGACCTTTAAAGGTCGAAGATAGTGACCTTCAAGCGAATGAGAATAACGAAAGATTATGAGAATGATTTTGACTTTGGTAGATTATATCTGAAAAGTAGGGGACTGAGAGAGAGGGACCTTGATACCTCACTTAAAAAGTCGGAGATGACCTTTGAACTTGTGACGTCTGCAAATCAAAATTGCGAATAAAAGCAAACGAGAAATTTTGCTATTTTATCTTGAAAGGTAATAGATTTCCTTCTTATTCCTTTTACTTATCTGTTTTTCTAATAACTAACCTCTTTCTGTATTTCCCATTACCTTCTGTTACTTCTTTTGAACGAACACCATATTCTTTGAAAGCTTCAATTTCAACTCAGTGGTCCCTATGGGCTTGTTCCACATAAATAGGGTTAATCTCCTGAATAATAATAATAATAATAATAATAATAATAATAATAATAATAATAATAATAATAATAATAATAATAATAATAATAATAATTTTATTATTATTATTATTTGTTCAAAATATCAAACACCCAAGTAACCTGACCCTGAAAGATAATGTTGTTACCCGGTGACCTGACCCCACAAAGAATTACAGTAATTGGACCATAAACATCTTTTTACTTTTTTTGTGCTACTGTGTCAAGCTGAGCTTGCCTGGCCATCAAAGACACGTTGGTGTTGGAGATGAATTGAATTTAGTGTCTCGAGAAATGTTACCTTAACAATGATTGCCATGTTGCTCTCATATATATATATATATATATATATATATATATATATATATATATATATATATATATATATATATATATATATATATATATATATAAACAGATATACATATATAAGTATATATTTATATATAAGAATATGGAAATATATTGCATTATAAATTCCCCATATATAATACATAATATATTGTATACATATACATACAAACGTAAGATAACATAAGCCATTACATTCTAAACTATGGAGATCTATCTTACCTACACCTACACATACACCTAATTACTCCCTCACTGCCATTAAAATATTTAACGCAAGAAAGG
The DNA here is from genome assembly GCF_040412425.1 of Macrobrachium rosenbergii. Taxonomy (NCBI): domain Eukaryota; kingdom Metazoa; phylum Arthropoda; class Malacostraca; order Decapoda; family Palaemonidae; genus Macrobrachium; species Macrobrachium rosenbergii. Next base: position 45,388,555 of record NC_089746.1, read on the forward strand.
TGAGGTATTTCCCCTCCCACCCCCAACAAAAAATAAAAGCCTAAAACTCCGAGGCGTAGGAACCAGCGATGAAAAAAAAAAGAGAACTGACAGTACCTCAAAGACACCATCTGAAATCTTAATTAGACGGGAGATTAGCTAAGCCTCAGAAATGCTAAGAGTGGAAGGGAGATGTACGGAGCCTGTGGTTGAGGGACCTGTATAAGAATGAATGTGGATATGATGATGTAGATGTCATCATCATCATCATCTTCCCTTTTTCATCATCATCACCTTCCCTTTTTTATCATCATCATAATCATCATCCTCATAATGTAGTGTTGAGGCATTCGCATGACGATAAACTTTTATTTTTATCTTGTTGAATTGATATAACTTCACTGATTTCAACAATAAGAGGGAATGCGGATATGATGGTATGGATATCATCATCTTCCCTTTTTCATCATCTTCATTA
>NC_089746.1:45394011-45406511 GCF_040412425.1 Macrobrachium rosenbergii
ATAATTTATGAGACAATTTTATTCTCGTTTATGTGAAAGGATCATTAGTCATTTTTACGTTCCCCCTGAGCTTGGCTGCGTATGAATATTTGATTATTCAGAGTGACGTCGCAGGGGCGGCCATTTCGCCACTCAAAATATGTTACGTTCAAAGACTTCTTGGGGGTAAAAAGGACATAATTGCATTACAATATGAATGAAAGGTTTATTGGCTCAATTCTCAAGTTAAAAAACATCATCTTTAATAAAAAAAATTTAAAAACCTTTCTTATTTAACACAGATATAAATATTGCCTCAATTTCTTGTGCAAGTGTGAATAATTTTCTGTTGCTATGGAGTCAATATTTACAAGTGAAACTGGTAGAAATTTCAAACAAATAAATTAAGGGTAGCAGCTAATTTTTATACATGTGAAAAAAAGAGTACACAATATAAAAGATTATTGTTTTCTTTCCTTTTGTGAAACTGCTTCCAATTATCCGCCTACCTCCAGTAATGATTTTTTTCTCTCAATGCTCAGAAGACATAGAATACTACAAATGCATTTTTTTTTGTTTTATGTATGCTCGACAAGTGCCCTCATTTTCGTTTAAACGACATTTTTGAAAGCCATACTAACAGTTTATTGCATTATCAAGAACGTTAAAGTAAACTATTAATGGAATGAAATATGCAAAAGCATTCCATTCCGATAATTTAGGAATATTCCATTCCAATAATTTAGGAATATTCCATTCCAATAATTTAGGAATATTCCATTCCAATAATTTAGGCCAAAGGCCAAGCGCTGCGACATATGCGGTCAATCACTGCTGAAAGGGAAATTCAGAGTAAAAAGGCGTTGAAGATGTAAAAGGAAGAAAACAATAATTACGAGAAGGTGGAAAATAAGATGGAAGAGAATATGAACGAAGTCACACCTAAAGGAATGAAAGGGGTTGCAGCAGCTAAGGGCCGAAGGGAAGCTGCAAAGACCCTTAAGTAATACCTACAGTGCAAACCGTGAGAGGTGCACTGACGGCCCTAACAACGCCCCCCCCCCCACAAGGACGCAAATATTTTGACACAGTGATTTCTCGTGAACAACTCAACGGGAAGTGAATTTTCTGTTTAAAGCATATAAATTTCATCGTTGGTCTCATAATCATTTCATGAGGTAATTTAGTCAACAGAGAAAGAGGGAGACAGAAAGAGAATTTATGCATTTCCAAATTTAATCCACCTAGAGAGAGAGAGAGAGAGAGAGAGAGAGAGAGAGAGAGAGAGAGAGAGAGAGAGACCCTGTGCTATGTAGTAGTTAAGTATTTTCACTTCATTTTTCAAGCAAATATCTCTGAATAGGGGCCTGAAGATGATTTCGCAAGTCTACAGACACGCATTACACATACATACATACATGTATGTATGTATGTGTGTATGTATATATATATATATATACATACTGTACATGCATACATACGTATGTATATATAATAATATATATACATATATATATGTGTGTGCATATATATGTGTATGTATATATACCATACTATCCATCCATACCCAAAAAAACGGAAACGGGATCCAAAATTCGAGTTTATCCGCAAACGAGCATTTCTTCATTTTTATATCCCCGTTTTTATTTTATTCTCAGAGAGAGAGAGAGAGAGAGAGAGAGAAAGAGAGAGAGAGAGAGAGAGAGAGAGAGAGAGAGAGAGAGAGAAGCGCCTCTGTTCCAAATAAAAGTTGGGAACAAGATAAAAGTTGTCATGTTTTTCCGCTTGCTGCTTTATCTAAGGCTATTTTTCTTTTACGAATGATTTCCGATTCTTCTGGATGGCTTGCTACTGAAGAAGAAGAAGAAGAAGAAGAAGAAGAAGAAGAAAGAAGAAGAAGAAGAAGAAGAAGAAGAAGAAGAAGAAGAAGAAGAAGAAGAAGAGGGAGTGTGAAATTCAAATAAAATATTAAAAAGTAAAGGTTCATGGTCTCGAGTAAATTCAGTCCGGATGTACATATAAGATATATATATATATATATATATATATATATATATATATATATATATATATATATATATATATATATATATATATATATATATATATACAACAGTTTTGCTACACATTATTATTATTATTATTATTATTATTATTATTATTATTATTATTATTATTATTATTATTATTATTATTATTATAAGTGTAAAAGGAAGATAATACATTGCACAAGAATATCGATATTGTCTGCAGGACCCCCCATGGACGCGATGCCTTCTGCAGGAGACAGGTGTCCTGCAGCAGCCTACATTTGCAAATGACGCAGAGGTTTACGCCTGACGATGCAGCCGGCTTCCATGCAACAAATCTGAACATTATTATTATTATTATTATTATTATTATTATTATTATTATTATTATTATTATTATTATTCTGAGGTCATCGAGAGAGAGAGAGAGAGAGAGAGAGAGAGAGAGAGAGAGAGAGAGAGAGAGAGAGAGAGAGAGATTATCCTTCTTCTCCTTCTTCTTCTTCTTCTTCTTCTTCTTATTATTATTATTATTATTATTATTATTATTATTATTATTATTATTATTATTATTATTATTCAGAAAATGAACCCTACTCATAAGGAACAAGCCCCCACAGGGGTCACTGACTTGAAATTCAAACTTCCAAAGTACGTGGTGTTCATTTGAAACAGCAAACAGAAGGTAACAGGAAATAAAGAAAAGAAAAAAATATATCAGAAAAGAAAAAAATAAATTGACAAATTAATAATCAAACAGTTAGAAACGTAAGTAAATTTATAAAAATACAGGGAGAATTGTTTTAGGGTAGTAATGCCCCGCCTCTTCGCTTCGACGTTCGACGCTCCAATTGCAGAGTATTTCTGGCGTTAGTAAACAAAAGGCAAAGAATCTGTCTATATTTGCTTAGGAGCCACAAGCATCGTTGCATAACTGATAAACAAACAGATATAAATCCAGCCTGTATCAATTGATAAGCTAGAAAGGTTACAAGATTATCAATCAATTGGATAAAAGAAATGATGATTGGGTCCATATTGATATTAACATAAAAAAATAAGATAAAGATAAAAAGAATAATTCTGTACTTTGCCTTTTCAAAAGCTTATTCTAGCACGATTAAAAGAAGGTAAAGATAAGCCAAAATAACTGCATAAAATATGGACAGTGTAAGGATGAGGAAAAGAGACAAACAAGGGAGTGGATAAACGATAACAAAAGGTTAATTAGAAATAAAAGCGGATGTCAACTGATACAGGAAATAAAAGGATAAATGGAGCAACGAGAATAAAACAGGAAAGGGAGAGTGAACCGACAAAGAAAGGAGAAATATTAAAAAAGGGAATGAGTAATACGAAAAAGGGAAACAAAGTGGAATAAACATCAAAAAAGAAACTGAAAATGGAGAGAGGTGAATAATAAACAGGACAACAATAAAAGAAAACAAAGGATGTGTGGAGATAAAACGAAAGAGAATTAAAGGATTAATGAAGCAAGAGCATTAAAAAATCATGAATGCAGTTGAAGTAAAAAAATGAAAAAAGAATTAATAAAGCAAAAGAGAGATGGTAAAGGAATCAAGAATAAAATACAAATGGAGAGATGAATCAGTAATAATAATAATAATAATAATAATAATAATAATAATAATAATAATAATAATAAATGAAAAAGAATCAATAGAAAAACAAATGGGTAAGGGAATCAAGAATAAGAGGGAACGGTATCGACCAATCAATAATAATAATAATAATAATAATAATAACAAAATCCGAGAGAATCAGATCTTGTTTGTCCTCCCCCGGGTGACAGTAGGGGAGACAAGACACAGCCACCCACCCCCTGCAAACCGGTTTATCCGCACCGGGTGGGGGCGGGGTAGGTAGGGGATCTGGAGGGTAGGGGAGACAGCAGCCCCGGTCGCGCTCCAACAAGCTCGTAATAATAATAATAATAATAATAATAATAATAATAATAATAATAATAATAATAATAATAGTAATAATAATAATAATAATAATACGTGAAGGACAAAAGCGCAAGGGAATCACGAATATGAGAGAAAGGAATCGATGAATCAGTAATAATAATAATAATAATAATAATAATAATAATAATAATAATAATAATAAGAAGAAGAAGAAGAAGAAGAAGAAGAAGAAGAAGAAGAAGAAGAAGAAGAAGAAGAAGAAAGAATCAAAAATAAAAGAGAAAGGGGTCAATAATATAATAATAATAATAATAATAATAATAATAATAATAATAATAATAATAATAATAATAATGATAATAATAATAATAATAACCCAAGACACATACAACCAAATCAACGACAAGAAGACGCCAGGTAAATACCCCACTGAGCAGAAAACTCCGTCGAATATTAATGCAATAAATTGGCTCAATGTTGCCTCTTCCGGAGAGGTTGCAGAAAGTTGCAAGACATATATTCCCTCGACTCTTTTAAAATATTTGCTCTTTGTGGCCACTATTTTTTTCTGAAGGGAAGGGGAGGGGAAAGGAAAGGGGGGGAAGAAGGGGGTTCCTCCTCCACCACTTTCGAGGGGGGAAAGACAGCAGTTCATATAAAAGTTGCAGGGGAAAGGACCGCCTTTGAAAGTCTTTCTAACTTACCGCGAGAAAGTTAAGGGTTGCTGGCTGGTGGTGGAGGTGGTGAGGGGTATGGGGGGTGGGGAGTGCCTGTCATCATATAAAATAAATTCTTAGTGAAATATTAATATGAGATGCTGGGTGGGTCGGTAGAGGTGGTCTCCTATATGAAGGGGTGTCATTTCGAGCTTTCTTTTAATAGGAGAGAGAGAGAGAGAGAGAGAGAGAGAGAGAGAGAGAGAGAGAGAGAGAGAGAGAGAGAGAGAGAGAGAGAGAGGTGGGAGGAAATGTTGAGGACAATATATCCATGATACAGTTGAGAAACAGAGATGTGTTGCGGAGTAAATTTCCATTCTACTCCAGAGAGAGAGAGACAGAGAGGCTATACTACTGATTGAGATTAGCAGAGACAGGGAAAATGATGGAGATAATTTTTATAGACACCACTGTTGAGAGAGAGAGAGAGATAGGGAGAAGGAGAGAGAGGTGGGAGGGAATGTTGGGGACAATATTTCCATGATACAGTTGAGAAACAGAGATGTGTCGCAGAGTAAATTTCCATTCTACTCCAGAGAGAGAGAGAGAGAGAGAGAGAGAGAGAGAGAGAGAGAGAGAGAGAGACAGAGAGAGAGAGAGAGAGAGAGAGAGAGAGAGGTAATACTACTTAATGAGATTAACAAAGACAGGGGAAATGATAGAGACAATTTTTATAGACACCACTGTTGAGAGAGAGAGAGAGAGAGAGAGAGAGAGAGAGAGAGAGAGAGAGAGAGAGAGAGAGAGAGAGAGAGAGAGAGAGAAATTAAATATTGCAGACATATCTTATGAAACTGTTCTGAACGAGATGTGTTGCAAAGTAAATCCCATCCTACCCGTGAGAGAGAGAGAGAGAGAGAGAGAGAGAGAGAGAGAGAGAGAGAGAGAGAGAGAGAGAGAGAGAGTTCCAGACTAAGCATCCCAGTGCATTAGTACCCAATCAGTAATGGAGCTCAGCAGCTGTTAACGAAGTTAATGGAGTGAAAACAGAACCTGCCTCCTAAACACGAGAGTCGTTTTGCATTCGCAAACTCTCATTCCGTTTCAGTCGAACCCTTTTAATGGATAAATGCATAACTAAAAGCATTTACGATTAGGCAAAAATACAAAGAAAAACTTATCACAATGAGCTGACAGAGGAAACGGCTTTTCCCATTATGAATGGAATTCTGGGAGATAAAAAAGTAGAATACTACATTGTTCTTAATTAAATCATCGTTTTAGTGGATTTATTCTTATAGGTTTTTACTTGAAGGCCAATGGAAATGGCAACTTGATACACTAATTAAGCCCAGGCCTAGGCCTATGTGCGTGTGTGTTTTAGAGAGAGAGAGAGAGAGAGAGAGAGAGAGAGAGAGAGAGAGAGAGAGAGAGAGAGAGAGAGAGAGAGAGAGAGAGAGAGAGAGAGCATGGCAAACTACTGAGAGAGATTTTGAGATAAAGGATATATTGAGGACCAAATTTTTATATACTACTATTGAGAGAGAGAGAGAGAGAGAGAGAGAGAGAGAGAGAGAGAGAGAGAGAGAGAGAGAGAGAGAGAGAGAGAGAGAGAGAATAGGAATGAGGGCTAATCCATAGGACCCTTTAAGACGACGGCCCCTGTATTACTGATGATAAATTATACCTAACGTTACTTCAGCAACTGCAAAAATATATAAACTATAATAAAAGTATACTTTCTTCATCATATATCCTTCTAAACCGGAAAGAAATAAATCTTTACACCGAACTTAAGTTCCCTACATCAAATGATACGAACACAGAAAGCTACATAAAGATGTGTTCATAAGCATATATATATATATATATATATATATATATATATATATATATATATATATATATATATATATATATATATATATATATATATATATATATATATATATATATATATATATATATATATATATATATATATATATATATATATATATATATATTATATATATATATATATATATATATATATATATATATATATATTTTATATATATATATATATATATATATATATATATATATATTACATACATACATACATATATAACAAACACTGAACATTAATAACAATTAAATCAGTCCTTCTGCCTGACAGCCAGGAGATGAAATGCTCACAGATCCAGCGTGTTTACAGAGGGCAAACGCGTTTCAGAGCCAAGCCTCCGTATAACACAGGTATTATAATTAATCTTTATTTGTTTACTTGTTGTCGTGTTTGCCTCTTATTTACCTTTTACCGGATAGATAAAGAGATTCTGTCCTTATCTGGAAAATAAAGGAGTCATTTGCAATATAGTAGGATGTTACTGAAGGCACACTCTGATATATTAAGCCATTATTCTGTTCTTTGAGGTTTTGATATGTAAATTTAAATCCTTTTTTTATCACACGCGCAGAAGCACGTAAGATTCACTTATACTTCAAGAGAAAAGTTATCAAAGATAACCTATTCACACTAATATCAAAGTCAATAAAACCCGGCTAATTACGTTTAATTATTGCACTTCAAGACAAAGGATGTCTAAAGTTAACTTAACCTCGCGTGAAAAATCTTGAACAAAACCAGGAGGACATAAAGAAAAATCTCAAATTTGAAAGAGACATCTTCGTTTGGTTTATAAAGATCTTTGAAGGTGCCTCGGTGCAAAGGATTCTAAAGAAAAATTCCTTTGTTAATATTCTTCTTTAAAAAAGGGGTGACAGATTTAACGTTTTCCCGGAAGAGATTGTCAATTAAAGATGTTGATAAACGCCTCGCTGTTACGTAAAGTTCTTCTCTGTAATCAGCAACTATAGTGTGTTAATTAAAGATGTTATACATGTGTTATGGTGTGTCAATTAAAGATGTTCATGCAGAAGTGTTATGGTGTCAGTTATAAATGTTGATAACCTCCTCGCAGTTACGTAAAGTTTTTCTCTGTACTCATATAATCGTGTCATCATGCTATGGTGAGCTATAGTGTGTTAATTATAGATGTTGATATATATGTGTTATGGTGTGTCAATTAAAGATGTTTATAAACGCCTCGCTGTTACGTAAAGTTTTTTCTCTATCATCATACATTCTTGCCATCATGCTATTGTTTTCTAAAGTGTGTCAATTCAAGATGCTGATAAAGATGGGTTATGGTGTGTGAATTAAAGATGCTGATAAACTCCTCGCTGTTACGTAAACTTCATTCACTGTAATCATACAATCATGTCATCATACTATGGTTTGCTATGTTGCAAACACAAACAACAGACTTTCATTTATTCTCCAGATAACTTTTTTCATAAGTCGTTTCTATCAAGACATGGTCAATCATGAATATGCCTTTCTGCAACTGTGGAAATATATTTATACCGCCGCTTCCTAAATCTTAATGTACGTCCAATGATGTCCAAATACAAATGCGTCTTGTAATCTTGGATAATTTTAAATAAAAACGAAAATTATGAATATTCAATTGTTACAAAAAACTTCACATAAATTAACAAATATTCACATGCACACATATACATCTATATTTGCATTTACATTTTACACACAATATATATATATATATATATATATATATATATATATATATATATATATATATATATATATATATATATATATATATATATGAAAACCACACAGGTCAGAGCAAAACCAAGTAAAGCGATAAAACGAAGACAGACAAGACAGTCTCGCAGGAAATGTCCAAGAGGTGAAGAAGAGGAAGAAGAAAAAGAAGAAGAAGAAGAAGAAGAAGAAATCAACACGACCTTCAACAATGGCCTCTTTTTACCACTTCGATAATTCAACGTCACAATTTGTTCTCGCGGTAAATTGGACGTTTGAGGCCGATTCGAGACCCTCGACATGAACTCGGCAACAGCAACAGGAACAGCAACAGCAACGGGGAGCAATATCGCGCACCTTACAGGTATGGGGGAAGGGGGAAGTTTTGCCGCTCACCAGCAACCGGAGCAACAGGGAGGAGGGAGCGGAGAAGGAGGAGGAGGAGGAGGAGAAGACGCTGGAGCTACAGCAATCACGCGGCCAAATGAGTGCTAATGGATGTATCACACACTATTTGGGCTAAGTTGGGTCGGGTGGTCGAGGAGGGAAGTGGGAAGAGGGGAGAGGAGAGGGGAAGGAATGGAAAGGGGGAGAGGGGAGGAGGAGAGAAAGGGGGAGAGGGGAGGAGGAGAGGAAGGGGGAAAAGAGGGGGAGAGGGTGAGGAGATAGCGAAGGGGGGGAGAGAGGAGGGTGCAGGCGGAGGAGGAAAAGAGGAGGGGAGATGGTAGGGGGAGGAGGAGAAGGGTTGGGGAAGGGTAGGGGAGAGGGGAATGGGAGGGGAGGGGGAGAGGAAGAAGGTTGGGAGGGGTAGGGGAGGGGAAGGGGATAGAGGAGGAGAAGGGAAGGGGGAGAGTGTGGGGAGTGGGGAAGGAGGAGGAGGGGAAGGGGAGGAGGAAGAAGGGAGGGAGAAGGGTAGGAGGAAGATTGGAGGGGGAGGAGGATGAAGGATGGATGAAGGAGTGGGAGGGGGGAGCAGGAAGAAGGGAGAGGAGGGGAGGGAGCAGGAATTAGGGAGGGGTAGGGGGGGGGTTAGGGGTTGGGGAGATCATTGGGTTTAATATGTTCAAATCCACTGCCATGATGTCCTTCCCAACTGAATAAAATACTTCTGCGATATCTGTAACCATTATCTTGATAATAATCTAATATTTCTTTAATAAGAAAATTTAATAAATTTAACCTAATTTTCATCTTTAATAGCATGTGCTCCTCAGGTGCTAAAAAAGTTAATAGGTATATATATATATATATATATATATATATATATATATATATATATATATATATATATATATATATATATATATATATATATATACATATATGCAGGGTCGCCACAGGAAAAACTGAGCAGGATATAAATCCCAACCGGTTTTGTCTTTAGTTGTTTTACATCTTGACGAGAAGTAATACATAGTGGTTGAAATTTATATTATATATACATTAGGGTGACAAAACAAACGAACACACACATATATATATATATATATATATATATATATATATATATATATATATATATATATATATATATATATATATATATATATATATACAGTATATGTATGTATATGTACATATTGTTCTCCCAACAAGATAAAGAGGTAAAGGAGGCAAAGTAAAGAGAGAGAGAGAGAAAAATAAAAGGGTTGGCCAGACATTCCATCCGATGGACTCCTCAGAATCTTCCTTCTGGATCAGATCACATCACACCATGAGGCTCTTTGAGACTAAGTCAGGTCCTGATTGAATAATCGAGAGAATCAGATTCAATTATACGATCTATGGACGTCGACTGACCCATATGGGAGGATCATGGGGGGAGGCAAGGGCACCCCTCCGTTCCCCCCTTTCCCTGAGGGTGGCGTTGAGGGTGGAACATCCTCGTACTTCGAGCATGGAAGGGAATATCAAAGGGAACTCGGCATGAATATTGTATGTGTTCCCAGGGAGGAAGGAAAAAACATTTGGACAAAGAAAAGGAACTACTCTCTCTCATTCTAAGCAGGCGTCAGCGACAACCATGATGTTGTTATGCCAAAATTTCTCTCTCTCTCTCTCTCTCTCTCTCTCTCTCTCTCTCTCTCTCTCTCTCTCTCTCTCTCTCTCTCTCTTAAAAGGTATCAGTGACCATTTATATGTGATGAGACAGATGTATCAGTGACCATCTACAGAGAGAGAGAGAGAGAGAGAGAGAGAGAGAGAGAGAGAGAGAGAGAGAGAGAACGCAAATCGATCATTACCTCCAGTGTTTCAAAACCTTAGGGCAAACACAGCAATAAATATAAAGGGCGCCGAGCAGTAAAAGCTTTCGCGCCACTTTCCCTAAGCTGGCTGGGTGGAGTTTAAAAGCAAAGCGGACAGGTGGTTTAAGAGCAACGCAAATAGGACCCATCTTCGATTCTTTCAGAACCCTACAAAAGCTGCACAGGTCGAAAACAAAAACACGAAAACATATTTTCAAAATAGGCGTATCGTACAAAATTATCGCAGATAAAAATACACCGCGAGTTTGGAAAAACAAAAACTGACACAATTCGAGAGGTTTTTTCATTCGAGAAACTTTTTTTCTGTACAGAAGTTGCAAACTGGAATCAAGGAATTACATCATTACTAAATCACTTCATTATTTAAGATCAAATTACTGGCACATTTAAAACGGAAATAATCGCATTTTCTTCAGTTAGAATGTAAGAAAATGTAAAAATGTTAATTATTCCATCATTTGATATGCTTGTTCCCTCCAAATTAAAAATAAATACTTTTACAAAATTTGTGAGAGTTCCAAAAACTATCAAGCACTTCACTCTCTCTCTCTCTCTCTCTCTCATCCTTATTTTAAGCTGCCTTAATTTCATCATTATCCTAATAATGCTGTGAGCACGGCTGCACTGAAAATTGTTCAGTAAAGTATGACCAAGAATTTCCTTGTTACAGCTCTCTAAAACTGAATATGCTAGCAAATTAGTAATTAGCATTAAATCTTAAAAATAAGACAATATTAGAGAGCATTGCCTATATGCATACATAGAGATGATCATAGAATATATTCCAACAGCATATTTTTATCCAAACGATAAATTATTTTAGCCCATAATTTACCAAGTCCAAGATGAAGAGAAGGTCTGCTCACTCCCCCCCAAAATCCCCCACGTAGGCGGAGCTTTGTCTACCTCCTTATTGCGTCAGCAGGTGAATTGCCGACATCAGCAGATTCCTCTAAGATACGTCATCGCTTACGTAGTTACCCAGGTGGGAGGCGACTCCACCCAATTCGGTCGACCGTGTTTCTCTTGGCCTTGTAATTTACAGTCCTAGAATATATAGCAGCACCCTTATTCTTACTCTTAGTAAAATCAAAAGACGGTCTACAATCATTCATGGAATAGTCGTCTGGGGTAAGTTCACACAAATGAAAAACATCAAACTATTTTTGTGCTTTCAAGACTTATGTACGCAGGTAAAAAAAAATAACAAAAACACTTGCTTCAAAACATTAAAGATTTATAATTAACGTCTAAATGAAACAAGCAAAAAATGCGCCAAAGAAACTTCGGCGCAACCGAGTTTTCTGTACAGCATATAATGCTGTATGAAACTCCCAGCCACGACCCATGAAACTCTCTCACTCGCGGCCCATGAAACTTTCACCCACGGCCTGGTGGTGGCTCTTGTTGCTGGCACCTATAGCGGTGCCAGACGCACGATTACGGCTAACTTTAACCTTAAATAAAATACAAACTACTGAGGCTAGACGGCTGTAATTTAGTATGTTTGATGATTGGAGGGTGGATGATCAGCATATCAAGTTGCAGCCCTCTAGCCTCGGTAGTTTTTAAGATCTAAGGGCGGACAGAAAAAGTGCGGACGGACAGACAAATAGCCATCTCAACAGTTTTCTTTTACAGAACACTAAAACGTGAAACGATTAGCATACAGAACTGTCAACTTCCTGAGACCTGGGGTTGTTGTTAATTGAGCTGTCCTTATGCCAGCACGGGCTCTTACTCCTCTAGTCCATTAACATTTAAAGGATACGAACGAAACCCTCTTGTTTTATACCAGACACAAATTTGTACTGAAAAGGAGACTGGAGCTGCTCAGTAATTCGTGAGAGAAAACGCAAATGATAGGCTACTCAATATTTGGGTAATAATAAGGTTAAGTAAATGGCTTGGTGGTACCTTTTCTACTGAACGTTAGTGGGTGTGTGTGTGTGTGTGTGTGTGTGTGTGTGTGTGTGTGTGTGTGTGTGTGTGTTGAGCACAGTTATGTACACAAATTATGA
>NC_089746.1:45414011-45424011 GCF_040412425.1 Macrobrachium rosenbergii
GAAACCTCGGCCCATTCTGTGGCCTACATATTTAGTTGTATTCTTCTCAATCACTAAGATAAAATATCTCGATGTACTCCACAACGAAGACGAAGAAGAAACCATTATATTTTATATATATATATATATATATATATATATATATATATATATATATATATATATATATATATATATATATATATAATGTAAAACGTTAAGTCGTTCCAAAAATGGCTGGCGGGACTTGCAAAGCAATAATTTATTCCCTAGAGTTGCCGGTTAGGAATTATTTATTACATTTTTTCGGCCACCACGTGTTTAGAAGCAAGGGTTCACTCACCCTCATACACATTCAATCTTACGCACAGACATACACACATACACAAACACACGCGCGCTCTCTCTCTCTCTCTCTCTCTCTCTCTCTCTCTCTCTCTCTCTCTCTCTCTCTCTCTCTCTCTCTCTCTCTCTCAAACACACACACACACTCACTTAAAAACTTGAAACTGCCATTTGCATTTCCTCCAGGTTTTTATAAATAACTCACAAGTGACGACACACCTGTTATTGAAGGTAAATCAATTAATCATTGGGATACTTTCCTTTTCTAAAGTTATTCACAGAAAACAGAAATAGGTGAATGTGCTGATGTCAGAACTTGCACTATGATGTGTACACACAAACATATATAAATACACACATATATATATACTGTATATATACACATATATGAAATATAAAAGTACTATGTCGTACTTACACATAAATGTTAGTTGTCCACAATGAAATTCCTGTTACAGAACATAGTATATTAAAAATATATATGTACAGAGCTTATAGCTTTCGTCCATCTGCTGTGGACTTAATCACTAAAATGGAGTATAATATACAACTCAAGAAACAAAATAAAGCAGGAAACCATATATACAAACAAACATTTACAGAAAGCAAAACTATTTAATCAGGTTGTCGGGCCCTTGTCAATTCTAAGAATTCTTCGAGACCTTCTTGGCGGAAGAAACCTGGAGTCTTCGGCTAAAGAGCCAACGAGGTGATTTTGTTCTAAATTATGACTTTGATTTACGGAAGAATTCAACTGACTAGGTATATTTCTAAAATTACCAACACCGGCACATTTACAAATTTCTTCACTTATTATTTTAAACAATGCCCAAGTTTCCATCAAAGGTATTATTTAACGAAAAGAGGGCGTCTTCAATACATCTTCTGGTGGGTCTGTCCCAGCATTTATACACAACTTGACCATTTTTAACATTTATTCTATGATCCTTTACCCAGGCGTGTCTAGCTATAGAGCTATAATTATTCCCCAATTTACTGTACGTGCTGATATATGTTCATTTTTGCGTTTACCAAATGATCGACCACTTCCACCGATATAGCAATAATCACAATCCAATAGCATAAACACCAATATCCTCGGACATTTTTACAGGGTTGGTTTTTATGATTTTCCCCCCACCTGTGTTAAGGTACTGGAATACAATATTGTACCCGTGTTTTTCAATATTTAATTTTTGAGAAATATCTTTGAGCTCCTTGCTGAAAGGGAGTGAAAGTGCTTTTTGAAATGACGGCTGTTCAGGTCTTTCTCTCGGTTGATAGTACATCCTACTAGCTCTAGAAAGACAATTTTCTATAAAATATTTGGGGTAACACAATTTATGAAAACTTGAAGCTTAAAAGTTTAAGTCCTTATCTAAAAAAAAGAAAAAAAAACACGGGTCACGCACAAGATATGCTCGAAAAAATAGATTAGTACGTTACTTTTCACTTTAACTTCATGATAAGAGTAAAAATTAATGTAAGAATTAGAGTGTGTGTTCTTTCCGTAAAAGGAAAATTTAAAGACTTGTTAATTTCCTCTCTATGTACTACAAGACCTAGAAAAGGTAATTTATGGCCTACTTCTTTTTCAACAGTGAACTTAATGGAAGGAACATAACTTATTCAAGAGAGACAAAAAATTTGTTGAAACATTCTTCATCAGATTTGTACACAATAAAAATAGCGTCCACATATCGTACCAATACAAACGGTCTAAGATCGTCAGGTAATTTTTCCACACATAATCTTTCAAAAAACTCCATTCATAAATTAGCTAAAATTTGAGAAAGGGACGAGCCCATAGAAACTCAGGCATTTTATCGAAAAAATTTGCCTTCAAATTCAAATATAGTAGCTTCAACTGACAGTTCAGTAAGGTCACAAAATTTATCAATAGGCAGTAGAGGTTAAAAAACACCTCCTTAAGCAAGTAATACCAAATTACCCAGGACAAATTGCAGAGGAACATCCGTAAAAAGAGAGACAATATCCAAGCTATACATGGTACCAACACAACCACATCGCCGGACTTTATCAATAAAATCAAGGTTATGTATCAAATGTGAGCTCGATACTTTCTGTAGTGTTTGTTTGCATATATGGTCTTATAATTCGTTTCTTGAGTTGTATATTACACTTCATTTTAGTGATCAAGTCCACAGTAGATGGACGAAAGCTATAAACTCTTTACATATATATTTTTAATATACAATGTTCTGTAACAGGAATTTCATTGTGGACGTTACCCAACACACACCATATATATATATATATATATATATATATATATATATATATATATATATATATATATATATATATATATATATATATATAGTCTAAGAATTTAAGAATAGGTCGGATAAGGGACTAGGACTTTCTGTGTCTAAGGCCTTTAAATAAAAGAAAATTAATTAACGTTGTCTGCGTCAACTCTGGCTAAGTGACTTGAGCATATTAATCACGGCTAGAAACCCATGCAACGATGCAGAAACGGTCCTTGGAACAACCCTTACGTGTCAAATACGTGAGGCAATGGGCGACAATGAGGCCCGAAAGTCAATCAAAGGCGCGAAGAATCACAGGCCGTCACTTTACTCAAGAGGAAAATCTGATTACGAAGGACTGCGCGACACACTGAAGACTTCTCGGAAGTTCATCAGGTACTATAAAAAATATACATATATAAGAGCAAATTAACATCAAAGACCAGCACCTGAATAACAAAAAAAAAAGAGACGACTTATGCAAATGCCTTGATCCTATTTCCTTGGATATCTGACCCTCGTGCATTTTATATGGGCTCCCCCTTGTCCAATCTAATTATGATAAGAGAAGCAAATTGTTCCCGGGGCCAAATACCCGGCTAATTAGTTATTCAGTCTTTGCAGCAAATCTGATTTACTTAGGCACATTACAAACAAAGTCGGGGCAGAACCTTTTCCAGTTCTCTTTGATCAAGAAATGAATGAAAAATGACATGCACAGCTTTATACACATCAGGAAATGAAGGGAAAAAATAATGAACGGCTTTATACACATCAGGAAATGAATGAAAAAATAATTCACAGCTTTATACACAAAGTTAAAACACACTTTATTCTCCTCCAGTTTATGGGAGGAAGTGAATTAGACTGCCATTAACAAGTTTCCGATTAAAATAACAGTTAAATAACAGTAAAAGGAAGATAATGATGGAATGGACAATTTCACATAAAAGGAATAACACTGCAATGATCTTGCGTTTCGTAAAAAGATCTGACCTCGTATCGAAAGAACTACAGAAAAATGGTTTGCCTTTTCTTTATCAAACAGGAATTTTCTGACAATTTATCTGTAATGTATTGTAACATCTTTACAGATAAAGGGGAAAAGCATTTTCTGGTTGCAACAAAGATTTACTTTCTTTGAAAAATAATAGAATTCAGATGAAAACAATCTTATAAAACATTTGGATTCGAGTGCAAGCAAAAATAAAATCTTCAGTTACACCTCACCAAAAATACTGACAAAGTTAGAATCTCTTAGGTCTACGTTACAAACATCGATTAAAAGCTTAAGTAATCTGATCGCGTCTTGCCTCACGTCGTGATGTTTAAAATCTTGGTATATTGTTAAAATCCTTAAACAGCGCTCGCCATCACAGGGAATGAAACTAAATTCTTTCTGACGATGACATTAGTCTTCGTAAATCTTGGGGATTTTAAGTGCATTTTTAACTATGTACCTAAATTTACTCTCAAGAATAGGGTCTTTTTTCATGCTCATCTTTAAAGTACGTGATTGATCTTCATGGCGTTCAATAAAGAAAATGCAAGCACAGTCATCAATTCAATCCTTCAGACAGACTCTCAAAAGATATTGCCCTCTCATCGAACAGAAAGCATAGGCCTATTTAACATATTCTAACCCTTTCTGAAAAAGCTTCTCTGGCCTAACACCACTGATCATACGAACGCTCATAACTTGACAGCCATAAGCAACATGGCTTTCTTACTGAATGATTTTGTTCATTTAAAACCATCTAGCTACACCGGTAAGGGTCTGTGAACGCAGAGAACACAGATACAGGTTACAGAAAACTTGATTAAAGGTTTGATAATTGTTAAATGTACTTTCTGGCTGCTGACTTCACAAGGTAATTCACTTGTGGGGATAACCAGATATAAATTCGGGTGTCATAAGTTGCTGCTTCATTCATATAAGACATTGGGAGAAAGTATGAACACAGCTCTCTTATTCATAGCTGGCGTGACTTGAATTTCAACAGAAATTTCTCGACAGGTTTTAATTCTGTAATGCTAAGTCATTACGTATTTAAATGTCTTGGGGACAATATTAAAAATTATAAGGATTACATGACAAATTGAAGAGTAAAGTAATACCAATCGAGTAAAAGGCATAAAACCTACATGGTTATAATGCCAGTTCACCTTACTTAAAAACGTAGACGAAATGATCTTGAAATCTGTCTTTTCCAAACCCCATAGCAAAATTCATACTTTATCACTACGAACTTCCTTACTCTTCGTTTTGTATTTCCCTGTATTGCTCAGTCACAAGCAGAAGAAAATATAAAATGAAAATTGAAATAAAAACATTATGAGCATCCCTCGTCGACAGTGCTGAAAGTACACGTTACATTTTTTATTGGTGTCCACTCCAATCCCTTGTCTGTAGCAACAGGTAATGAATTATTAGACCTCACTCAGAAATGTTAGGCCTTGAAGGCTCAGGTAATTCATCCTGTCCAGATCTCTTTAAAAGTTCTCTACTTCAAAAATCCTCTACTGGCTGTGTTAAGGATATATCTAAACTGCCTCCGATGTCATTGCCAACATTCGAAGGAACCACATTAATGGCACACATTAATTATTATTCTCAAATTTCCAAGGCTTGCAAGATGAACATGGACATTGTATCCTAGAATATTTTAGCTGCATTGTGGCCAGTGCACTGTGTTTAAAAAACCAAATCTATTAACCAAATACCTGAGTTTCTTTTTGAACTCAGAGGGGAAAGCTACTCAAAGAGGACAACTACTCAGAGGGGAAAACTGACAACTTAAAGTTCAGACACACATGACAAAAGTAAGCTGTATTATTTAGGTACTGGGTCTAAGAAATGCAGATGTGAGACTGACATGATCAAAATACTATTCATATAGAGAGAGAGAGAGAGAGAGAGAGAGAGAGAGAGAGAGAGAGAGAGAGAGAGAGAGAGAGAGAGAGAGAGAGAGAGAGAGAGAGAAATTCCATATAAACAGCAACGTGGTGGTAGACTTTGAGATGACAATAAAATATCTGCATTATATGCACGAGGAAGTAATTTTACATAGCAAAAGAAAATGCATTAAACGATGCATTGCATCGCATGCATGCAGACTAAGTAAACCACGAATCTTATGAATCTTATTACCTTAAATTTACCAGCCATCACAAAAATTCAAATATAAAAAAAAAAACATTAGTATTACTCATCAAAGCATGCCGTCAGTGTCAGTACACAATTCCCTTGACAAATTAATCACAATATAACCCCCCTATTTCTCTTAGTCTACATACGACCCCAAGGAAACACCGCCCACCCATTCTCCCCCACCGTACCCCACCCACCAACCCACCCCATCCCCACGGCGGATCTGGTCAGCTTTAATATTCTAAGGTTAATTTCACCGTAGCATCACGTGTTGTGAGATAGACCTTTACGCTGGTGTGAACTGAAGCTATGATGATTTTGTGTTCTCTCGTCATACTTACGAATCTCAGGACATGGAACGATGTTTTTTCCTTTTTTGCATTTCTTTTCCGGTATGAGAGGATCCACGAATTCGTATTTTTCTCTTTGTTTTTCTAGTTTTTGTTCTGACGATGTGGTTACAAAATACAACTGAGAAATTATATTCCTTAAGGTGTTCTCGTCATACTTACGAATCTCAGGACATTAAACGATGTTTTCCTTTTTACATTTCTATTCCGGTATGAGACGATCCACGAATTCTTATTTTTCTCAGTTTTTTTTCTAGATTTTTTTTATCATTGGCGATGTAGTTACAAAATACAATTGAGGAATAATATTACTTACGTTGTTCTCTGTTTTTTTTTTTTTTGTCAGTTTTCTCTTGACGTGGTTACAAAATGAAGATACAAAATGATATTCATTACATAACTGTTAGTTACACATAAGATTACTGAATATTCTCACTTTAAAATACAGTAAATACATATGTGTATTTGTGTATCTTATGCGCACAGCTAAACATTTGAACACAACCAAAGTCAATTCATTTAGCATTATTGGATCAGAGAGACACCCAGGAATTGAAACTGTTTTTATTTATTTTTATCTATTTATTTGTTTATTTATTTATTTTGTCACGAGCAACGGAGAGCCGTGATGACGATTTTCTGCACCATCACGGTACCTTAGTGACACACACACACACACACACAAGTAAACGGTGCACTACTACAGCTTTAAAACATATGGCAGAAGAACACATTTATCAAGAGCTGTGTTTAAAAAAAAAAAAAAAAAGACAAAAGTGTGTATGCAGGCTTTACATGAAGGTCGCGTAGCCATCGCTACGTCATTTTACTTGAGAAATAATTACATGATTCAAGAACCGGAGAAATAATTTTTGTTTCATCGTGGAGGTTTCGCTTCCTCGCTTGCTTGCTTGCTTGCGTGCTTTCTTCCTTCCTTCCTTTCTTTCTTTCTTTCTCTCGCTCTCTCTCACACACGCACACACACTCGCGTGTGTGAGAAAGGCCACAGGTTGAAATGACACATGAGCACCGCTACTGCAACTTGGCATTTACGCTGCCGACGTCATGGAGTGACCACAGACGGACAGGAAACTATTCTACCCCAAGTTGACACTCACTCAACCAGCAATAGCGAAGAGAGGGGGTGGGGGGTGGGGAATAACGAGTGAGAGAAAGAGAGAAGAAGAGAGGCCGAGGCGCAGCAGCCGACACGAACGTCCGCTCGCCACAACCGCCACCATGACACTAAAACCTTCAGAGAGAGAGAGAGAGAGAGAGAGGGAGAGAGAGAGAGTACCCTCAACCAAACGAGTGGCACCCTATTTCGAGTGAGTGCCTGGTGAACCTCTCGGGCTTAACCCCTTCTCCCGGCTGCTAATTGGACAACGACTTCCTCGTTTTCGCCGATTTGCCCCGGGGCATGACCTCGTCGGAGGGGTCATCACACTTTAAGAGGGGCAGAAACCACACCCCGCCCCCCCGGTAAGAGATTGGTTCTCGATAGGATGAATCATAAGTTGAGTAAGGTAAGATTTTCATTTCTCAGCTGTTGAGATTTTATGGAAAACATTACTGGCAACTGTTCAAAAACTACTAACCACTTATTATCTACAATAAGATATTTTTCTTGTTTTCTTGTCCAAATATATTGCTTTTCTTTCAGTTTTAAAAAAATCTTTGCAAATTCCAAAAATCCTATTATTCCAGAACAAATGCAGGGGCGTGCTAGTATTGTTAACAATGAATGTTTGCTTTTATTTTCGGCTGTCTCAACAAACAAATGATCAATCAACTTTTGATTTGTTTTTTTATACCTCGCTAATATTTACTCATCCCTTAAGATAATTATTGTTACTACTATTCAGCAGAGGAACCCAGTTTATATGAAACAGCCCCACAGGGGCCATTCACTTGAAATTCAAGCTTCGTTAGAAGAAAGTAACAGATGGTAATGAGAAGTACGGAGAAAAGAGATCACATTGAAAAAGACATAATAAATTACCAAATTAATAAATAAATAGTAATAAAAATATAAACAAACTATCAAAATAAAAGGAGAATTGTATTAAGGTTGCAAAGCACTGAATGTGCGCTTGAACTTCTAAAGTTTCAATGGCACGACATCCTGAGGGAGGCTGTTCGTTCCACAGCCCAACGGGGTGAGAAATAAAGGACCTCTGGAACTAAAAAGTTCGACAGCAAGACACATTTTCTGCATATTGGTGCTCACTATTGAAGTTTTATTTCCTCCAGAACTGTCACATCCATCTCTATTTCTTCTGTGCTAGTAATGCATTCGACAAACACCTGAAGGTATCCCTTGCATTCCAGACTGAAAGTCTTCCACCAGGTGGTGAGTGATCTGGAACAGGACCACTCTCGGATTCCAGATACATGTCCTTGTCTCAACCTAATCATTCCAGTAATGATGTGATCTCTAGGAGCCTAAGGAGTGATCTGGAATAGGACCACTTTCGGATTCCAGATACATGTCCCTGTCTCAACCTAATCACTCCAGTAATGATGTGATCTCTAGGGGCCTAAGGATTATTCCTAGGTATTACTCCTAAGGATTTCTCACACAGTCTGAGATAATCAGACCAGCCACTTTATCTGCTGGAGATTGTGAATAGATTATGCATTCCAGTAATGTCACCTTCCAATACCTGTCTGTAGAATACACTCATTCCAGGAAACGTAATCTGTAGAATACATTCATTCCAGGAGACGTAATCTGTAGAATATGCTCATTCCAGGAAACATGATGCCACCTTCCAGTACCTGTTTGTAGTTACACTCATTCCAGAAAGCGTAATCTGTTGAATACACACATTCCAGGAAACGTAATGTCACTTTCCAGTACCTGTCTGTAGAATACACTCATTCCAGGAAACGTAATCTATTGAATACACTCATTCGTGGAAACGTAATCTGTTGAATATATTCATTCCAGGAAACGTAATGTCACCTTCCAGTACTTGTCTGTAGAATACACTCATTCCAGGAAACACCTCATCCTTTGGAGATTATGGATACCTCATGGAAATAACTTAGGGCACCTTATAATTTGAATAATTCGGTAGAGTTTGATGATGTGGAAATGTGGAAAAAAAAAGAGATAGGGACGTTTTCTTAATAATAAAAAGGACAATTAATTTCACATTACAAAAAAAAAGGTTGGCAAAACAATAAATACGCCGATCGACCAAAACTATTATCGACACTTATATACATATCAAAATTGTGAAAAAAATACTCTTTTAAGAAAAATCATGTAAGTGAACGCTGTTGACGCAGCACACAGCACGAAGATTAAGTAAGAGAAAAAAAAAGACAGGGAACAGGAGACAACTCACTGAAATACGGAAAGCGCACTACAATTAAAAGGTATTGTTGCAATTACTTTCTATACATAATGTCCAGACCACCAATATTAAAAAAAAGGGACCACCAATATTAAAAAAAAAAGGCAGGTAACAGGAAATATAACTGCAGTGCGAAATGCGCACCACATTTAAAAAGGTAGTATTGCAATTACTTTTCATACATAATGTCCAGACCACAGAGATTACAAAAGAAAAACAAAATAAAAAGTCAGGGGACAGGAGACAACTAACTGAAGTGCGGAATGCGCACCACAACTAAAAGCTATTATTGCAATTACTTTCCATACATAATATCCAAAGGGTTTTGTAAGGCTCGTGACCCCTTGCCCAAATAGCCCCTGGTCACGCAAGCACGCGTACTCAGTAATGCCTTCAATAATCATAGAAACCCCATGGATTTCAAAGAACTTCGAAGTCATCTTAATCACTATAATGGTCCACATTAAGCTATGTAATTCTCTAAAATGAGGGGTCATTTAACCTCAAAGTTTTACTTCCTGGTGATTCAGCTACTGA
>NC_089746.1:45434011-45439011 GCF_040412425.1 Macrobrachium rosenbergii
CTGAGCTGAATGACCTCATGGTCCCAGTGCTTGGCCTTGCGCCTAATGTTTATATTCTAAATCCAATTTAGATTCCAGAATGTAACCAGCGTTAAAAGTCGAAGACTGGCGTCTTATCGAATGCCAGTGAGTTAAGATAAAAAAAAGTTATTCTGTGTGTTGAACATTAGCTGAAATAGTGGCCTTTCAAATTCCTCATAAGATGCATTAGTGGTTAGGGACTACATGGTAAAAACGAACGAGAGAAATGGATTATCACTTGCTGCGAAGGGAAACGTGGAGGTCATTTCAATTTTCACTTGGTATTTCATTTAGTAATGGAAACCGCATGTGTTGAGTGCAATAACAAACGTGGGGTTCATTTATAATCAAATTCGCAAAGGGTCTTTGATGCGTCTGTACTCTGAGTAACAAGGTTGTAATATCAAAATGGCACTTAGAACTGTATAAATTTTATCTAAAAGAAAAAAAAGGAAACGCTCTAAGCCTCTTACCAAATAATAGTTTACGGGCGAGGGTTAAAACATAAATTAATTCGCTTCCTGTGATATATTTCCTAGTGTTTCATCATCACCATTCTGAGTAATAATGATAATAATAATAATCATCATCATCATCATCATCATCACGTAAGAAATTAGATGTCGACTAACGACTTTCAGTGCAAACAAAAAGACATAAATAATAAAACAAACGATGAAAAAAAAGACAAACACATCTTAAGCAAACAAAACACACTACGAAAATAAATAAAAAAAGGAGTGAAGGATGATGCATGCTTGAACATAATAAAAACCATTAATTTGGAGACAAATACCAATTTGGTGAGAGCCAAACCCTTCCCTTTCCATTACATTAGCGAGGGGCAGAGAGAGAGAGAGAGAGAGAGAGAGAGAGAGAGAGAGAGAGAGAGAGAGAGAGAGAGTCTCTCTTTGTCTAGACTCCGTCACAAGAGATAAAAAAAATGAGGCGAAGTTAATGGATTCAGCATTATGGTTCCGTCACAGCCCCACCACAAAATTTCAAGCTGTAGAAATATAATTTATATCAGAAATATATGTCATTACCCTTAGCTCATGCGCTCCCTGAAATAAGTGCCTATGGAGGAAGATGTTGTCATTAATGTTTGTGATGATAATGCTTGGAAGTGTGGTGAATTTACAGGTAAGTCACTATAAACATTTTTAAAATCACTCCGTTTTTCTCTAATTAATATTTTGTTTAGTTCCCCAACCCTTTTCTCTTTTTTAGATTTCTGAAAAGAAAACTATTCTGTCCGCACTTTTTCTGTTCGCCCTCAGATCTTAAAAACTACTGAGGCTAGAGGGCTGCAAATTTGTATGTTGATCATCCACCCTCCAGTCATCTAACATACCAAATTGCAGCCCTATAGCCTCAGTAGTTTTTATTTTATTCAAGGTTAAAAGTTTACCATAATCGTGCGTCTAGCAACGATATAGGCCAGGCCACCACCGGGCCGTACTTAAAGCTTCATGGGATGCAGCTTATACAGCATTACACCGAGACCACCGAAAGATAGATCTATTTTCGGTGGCCTTGATTACACGGTATACAGAACACTCGATTGCGCCGAGGAAACTTCGGCGAATTTTTTACTTGTTTATCTTCATGCCAGTCTTGCTGTAGAGACGTTTTCCTCCTGTAATTCGGATGTGAAGTGAAATAAGAGTGTCATTATAAAAAGATAAAAAAAAAGCCATTGCTTTTTTCTCTAATTAATATTTGATTAGTTCCCCATTTTAGTGCTGTAGAGATGGTTCCCCCATGTAGCTTCGGATGATGAACTGAATTTATAGGTGAGTCACTATAAAAAAAAATTCACTCCCTTTCTCTCTAATTAATTTTTGATTAGTTCTTCTTTTCTTGTTTTTTTTTTTTTACTTATGTCATGCTGGGGATTACCTTTATTCACTGCTGTAGTGATGTTTTCCTCCAGTAATTCGGATGTGAAGTGAATTTATAGGCGAGCCACTATAAAAAGAAAAATAACGCATCTTTTTTCTCAAATTAATTTTTGCTTAGTTCCTCTTTTCTTGTTTTTATTCTTCATATCAGTCATGCTGGGGATAATCTACATGATTTAGTGCTGCAGAGATGTTTTCCTCCTGTAGCTTTGGATGTGAAGTGAATTTACAGTTGAGCCACTAAAAAAAACATTCACTCCGTTTTTCCCTCATTAATTTTTTACCAGTTCCTCGTGCCTTGTTTTTATCTTTATTTCTATCAATCTGGAGATAATCTACATGATTTAGTGCTGTAGAGGTATTTTCCTCCTGTAGCTTCGGATATGAGGTGAATTTACAGCTGAGCAACTGTAAAAAAAAAAACATTCACTCAGTTTTTCCTTCATTGATTTTTTTATTAGTTCCTCATGCCTTGTTTTTTGTCTTTATTTCTATCATGCTGGGGATAATCTACATGATTTAGTGCTGTAGAGATATCTTCCTCCCGTAGCTTCGGATGCGAAGTGAATTTACAGTTGAGCAACAAAAAAAAAATCATTCCCTCCGTTTTTCCCTCAATTTTTTATTAGTTCCTCATGCCTTGTTTTTTTATCTTCATTTCTATCATGCTGGGGATAATCTACATGATTTAGTGCTGTAGAGATATTTTCCTCCTGTAGCTTCGGATGTGAGGTGAATTTACAGTTGAGCAACTGTAAAAAAAAAAAAAAAACATTCACTTCGTTTTTCCTTCATTAATTTTTTTATTAGTTCATCATGCCTTGTTTTTTTTGTCTTTATTTCTATCATGCTGGGGATAATCTACAGGATTTAGTGCTGTAGAGATATTTTCCTCCCGTAGCTTCGGATGCGAAGTGAATTTACAGTTGAGCCACTAAAAAAAAAAATCATTCCCTCCGTTTTTCCCTCAATTTTTTATTAGTTCCTCATGCCTTGTTTTTTTATCTTCATTTCTATCATGCTGGGAATAATCTACAGGATTTAGTGCTGTAGAGATATTTTCCTCCCGTAGCTTCGGATGTGAAGTGAATGTATAGTTGAACCACTAAAAATAAAAAAAACACATTCACTCCGTTTTTCCCCTCATTAATTTTTTATTAGTTCCTCGTGCCTTGTTTTTGATCTTAATTTCTGTCCTGCTGGGGATAATCTACATGATTTAGTACAGTAAAGATCTTTTCCTCCCGTAGCTTCGGATGTGAAGTGAATCTACAGTTGAGCAACTGTAAAAATAAAAATAAAAAACATTCACTCCGTTTACCTCATTAGTTTTTTATTAGTTCCTCGTGTCTTGTTTTTTTATCTTTATTTCTGTAATGCTGGGGATAATCTACATGATTTAGTGCTGTAGAGATATCTTCCTCCTGTAGCTTCGGATGTGAAGCGAATTTACAGTTGAGCCACAAAAAAAAAAAAAATATTCACAACGTTTTTCCCTCATTAGTTTTTTATTAGTTCCCCGGGTCTTGTTTATTTTTTTTTTTATCTTTATTTCTGTCGTGCTGGGAATAATCCAGATGATTTAGTGCTGTAGAGATGTTTTACTCCTGTAGCTTCGGATGTGAAAGTTATTAACGAGGAAACTTTTGCGCTGAGCTGCCAAAATGATCGACCTAACTACTATAAGTCTGTCATTTCTAATTGTCATCCAGTCTATTGGTGCAGTCACTCAAAAATGTTTTGTAACATGTTCCAGAAGTTTTCGTTCACCTGGCAATAATTTATTCGTTTTGTATATACAAGGAAATGTGCTTTTCTTATTCGATTTTGGTTATTGATCATACGGTTAACAATATAAAAAAGAACGGTGGGTGAAGAATCCGTATTACCAAAAATAACGAAACATTTTGAAAAATGTCGCCCATGACGGTAGGGTAAAAGAGTCAAATAAAAAAATATAATTAGTCATCCATTCAATCCTTATGGGAGTAAATTCACAGACTTCCTTCATGGGTAAATGACCCAATGGAAAAGTATAGGCAGAAAATCAGGTAACAACCAATGGATACGTAGTGGCAGAGAGAGAGAGAGAGAGAGAGAGAGAGAGAGAGAGAGAGAGAGAGAGAGAGAATAACTGATTTAATAAAGTAATCATAATAATGATGAAGACAGAAATAAAGGAATTATAATAATGATGGAGAGAAATAAAAACCGGTTTAAGGGAAACGGGAGGTAATTTCTCTGACGCACCAGTCGTGTCTGTGGTAGTTTCATGCGCTTATGGCGGAGTTGCCAAATACCGCCAGATGTCGCTATTGTAAGCTGTCCGAAAAGTTTTGAAATAAGTTGCAAAACATTTTTGAGTCACTGCACACCTACAACCGTCTATTTATACACAAAACTGAAATAGATCTGCTAAAACAAATTGTGAAATGAGCCGTTCATTGCGAGTTGGAAACGACTGGTACAGGGCCTTATCAAAAACAGCCACCCCGAATAGGGGTTGAACTGAGGAAAATAAGTACACGTGGTAAAAGCAAAAATAACTGAATAAAAAGACGATTGAAAGATTATATATACGCATATATACATACATAATACATATAAGTGTATATATATATATACATACACACACACACACACACACACACACACACATATATATATATATATATATATATATATATATATATATATATATATATATATATATATATATATATATATATATATATATATATATATTTGTGAGTACTTTACGAAGATCATGGCTACTACAAAAACACTTTCCTCCATACAAACTCGACGCGTCAACCGTTATCTCTCCCCCCAACCAATTTCACACTACTTCCCTTGTATTCTCAATAAACGAACTTGCAGAAACCTCGTATAAAACTTAATTTCCTATACCAGCTTTCATCCAGAAATGCTCCTAACTTTACACTAAGGAGAAAAAAAAAATACACGTGTCATTTTGCAAACAAGCAAAAAGGCTGGTTTCCGAAGCCTAGAGTCACATTTCGTTATATTTAGTCTGTTAATTCGCACAAGGATTTCCAGCCAAGTCCACCTTTT
>NC_089746.1:45444011-45446511 GCF_040412425.1 Macrobrachium rosenbergii
AGCAGGGCTGCTATATCAAAAGCAATATCCTTTCAGTTTACAAATTTTGTTCAGGAAAAATCTTCCAATACCTCTCATACTGGCTCGCTTTCTAGTAAATACATAACAGAAGACGTCTTTTTAAAATAAAATCCATCAGATGTTTGAATTTAGTTAACCGTAATCCTTTTCAATTCTCTCCCCCATACGTAATAAACGTTTTATATTTGTCACACACAGACATATATATATATATATATATATATATATATATATATATATATATATATATATATATATATATATATATATATATATATATATATATATATAATCAGAAAAGCTACAAACGTCCTTTAATATCAATTCACTCTACCTCGGAAATAATATATTTTCATATATGTTACCGAAGGGGAATTTTAGTTGATAATAAGTCCACCGTCCCGTGAGGTCGAACCAGCGACGGACGAGGAATCAGGACTACAGTGACGCACTAACGAAATCGGCCACAAGAGGCCACGATTTCGTTAGTGCGTCACTGTAGTCCTGATTCCTCGTCCGTCGCTGGTTCGACCTCACGGGACGGTGGACTTATTATCAACTAAAATTCCCCTTCGGTAACATATATGAAAATATATTATTTCCGAGGTAGAGTGAATTGATATTAAAGACGTTTGTAGCTTTCTGATTGTATATGAATCACGGTGATGTGATAAATAGTCATATATATATATATATATATATATATATATATATATATATATATATATATATATATATATATATATATATATATGTGTGTGTGTATGTGTGTGTGTGTGTGTGTCTGTGTGCCAATCTCCTGCTTTTATAGTTTTCTGCACTTCACAAAAACTAAGGCAAAAATGAACACTCTAAGGAATCCAACCTACCCTAGCAAAAACGCAAAAACTAAATAGCAGAGGTACCATAAATGAAGAATGAGCTCAAATAAATAAGGAATGGTTTCAAATAAATGGGGAATGGGTTCAAATAAATGGGGAATGGGTTCAAATAAATGGGGGAATGGGTTCAAATAAATGGGGAATGGCTTCAAATAAATGAGGAATGGGTTCAAATAGATGGGAACGGGTTCAAATAAATGAGGAAAGGGTTCAAATAAATGAGCAATGGGTTCCAATAGATGGGGAATGGGTTCAAATAAATGGGGAATGGGTTCATATGAAAAGGAAATGGCTTCATATAAATGAGGAATGGATTCAAATTAATAGGGAATGAGATTAAACAGATGGGTAACAGATTCAAATAAATGGGGAATGACTTTAAATAAATGAGGAATGAATTCAAATAAATGGGGAATGGATTAAAATGAATGGGAAATGGGTTTAAATGAATAGGGAATGGCCTCATATATATGAGAAGTGGATTAAAATAAATGGGGAATGTGTTAAAAAAGAAGGAATGGGTTCAAATAAATGATGAATGGGTACAAGTGGATCGGGATAGGGTTCAAATGAATAAGGAATGGGTTCAAATAAATTGGAATGGACTCAAATAAATTACGAATGGGTTCAAATAAATGAGGAATCGGTTCATATGAATGGGGAATGGGTTCAATAAATTGGGAATGGGTTCAAATAAACTGAACGGATTCAAACAAATTAGGAATGGGTTCAAATAAATGGGGGAACGAGTGAAAATAAATGAGGAGCTGGTTCAAATAAATGGGTAATGGGTTCAAATAAATGGCGAATGGATTCAAATAAATGAGGAATGGGTTCAGTACCTTGGAAATTATGACAAAAAAGTCGGGCACATTGTAACAGAATGGAAGAAGGACTCTGTTGATGATGATGATGCAGACAGGTGTACAGCAAGGTCAGGATGAATCAGGTGACCTTAGTAAATCAAGTTCTTTTATTCTCCAATATCTGGTAGAAAAAATTTAATACAAGGATTTTTTTAAACCTAATAAAAATAACAAGATAAGTTTGACAGATACAAGGGCGGACAGCTGAACACAGAAAAAGAGACACACAGAGAACCGGTGGGGAAAAGTTTTAGTCCCTCGACTCTGTTGTTGGCAGAATAATAATAGCATAAATGAGCAATTTACTTAATGACGGTAATGATGATACGGAAGATAATTAACAAGATACCCGTCTTATAATCAGAAAACTCATACTTAGCTCTAATACCTAATAGAGGCAAAAACTAATTAATAACAATTCCTCTAGATGCAAAACAATCGAAACCAACTTCACAAAACTCCTAGAAACTTCTCTTCATATATTCCAGCAACTTCTGTGTGGAGAGATGCAAAGTCTTCAGCAGTACACCAAGGAACCACAAAATAGAATAAAAAAACAAATAAAAAAGTCATAAATATGGAGATAAGAATGCCTGAGTGCAAGGTAATGTATGAAGGTCTCATGTGTATCATCAAAACTCAGAAAGTGCCTCCGTGCGACACAAAGAGCACCCTGCTTGATGCTGTCATATGCATGCAAATGAGTCGAGTATTCTCGCGGTAAATGCAAAG
>NC_089746.1:45451511-45474011 GCF_040412425.1 Macrobrachium rosenbergii
GTAGTTACAAGCATATCCAAAAAGCACGAGGAATTAGCGAAGTTAAGAGGGCATTGTGGCTATTAGAATTACATATATATATATATATATATATATATATATATATATATATATATATATATATATATTACATATAATGTGTCTGCAGTATGTATATACATATGTGTGCGCGTATGTATGGGCGAGAACTGTATGGAAAGAGAGAATGACGTTTAATATTCCTGACCAGACCATCGCAAAGTACCAAAAATCCTTATGCACAATATAAGGCTAACCCCTCACCCCAAAACCCCCAGCCCGCCCCTTTTTCTTCAACCCTCCAGTAAAGCCTTTGATTATGAGGCCTAACTCACTCAATATTTTCCTCTCTCTCTTCTTCTTCTTCTTCTTCTTCTTCTTCTTCTTCTTCAGAAACTACAGTTCCTTTGATGTCCGGAGATCTTTTTTTCCCATATCCTAGATGAGCACGGATCCTACTTGCCTCTGGCAATGGGGACTTGGGAGATCTCAAAGGTTTTTTATTTCTTTATTTTTGTTCCTTCAACCATATTCCCCTCGCCTTTATTTATAAATAAAGAAGGCAAAAAAAATAAGCTTATAAATTACACTTAGCCTTATAAACAAAATGGAAAAGCCAGTGTCTTCCTTTTGCGACAGATATATAAAATTCGTGTTTATCAAATTCTTGGTAAATTCTTAACAAAAGTACGAATAAAAACTCAAATTCGTAAATACCAAATTTAAACGGCACTGAATTTTAACAAACTCAAAATGATGACAATTTATAAAGCACATTAGCAGCCCTACAGAAACCAAGCTCCCAACTCCAAGCATTAAAATAAGCAGGATAATGACGTGATCAGTAGCAGTTAATCCAACAATAGCACTGACTAAAACACTATCCGCAAAATATTCGCAGGACGAAAATCTCCGCCAAGGCTCGGCATCAATGCTCGCTAAACGTGTCCCTTATTCAGAACAGGGTTTCAATTAAAACCATATCATTTACTGCCGCTCACGTGGGACATTCACGGTGGAGTTTTTGTCAAAGTCCGCGCATACTTTCTTTCTTTTTTACTTAATCCTGCTAATAGACAGGCAAAGGAATCGACACAAAAAAAGAGGTACATAAATGACAAAACAGAAGCAAAATATACCGTCATTTTGTTGGTGCAGGTAATCAGCACAAAAACAGCAATAATAATCTTAATATTAAAAATAATAATCACAAATTTATCCCCCTTTATAAAAACATGCACTGTTACACATGAGTAGAGGCAAGGTGTAAATAAGGGTATTAGGATTTTTAATCAATTAACTTGAAATTCATTTAGAAAAGCAGAGGCATAACTGTCGGAAATATTCTAAAAATAAAAAAAAATATCCCAACATTTTTTTTTTTTTTCAAAATAACATCAACAAATCTTTCATAAGCAAAGGAGCACGGAGCAAAAGTGAACAAGACTCCCCAAACTTGAGCTGAATTATACACAAACACCTGTTTCGATCACGTAATCATCTACAGGTGAGGTCAGGTGTGCCCTGCCTTGCGTTCTATCTACTGCTCAGCCACATATGCAGTGATGTAATCTATGAAGGAAAAAACTGCGCTAAGGCAGTTGTATTTTGGATCTGAGAAACATGACCCAATTTCGTCTAAACAACCTTTTGCCTGGATTCCTTGCTGAAAACACAGATTTATCATTTAACCTCATAACAAGAAGGTACAGTCATCTTGTTATATATATATATATATATATATATATATATATATATATATATATATATATATATATATATATATATATATAAGTATATAAGTAAATATCTACATATATATACATATATACAAATATACATATATGTGTATATATAAATGTATGTAATATATATATATATATATATATATATATATATATATATATATATATATATATATATATAATACTCGTATATATGATTTTTATCACATCACCGTGATTAATATACAAGTATTAAGCTACAAACGTCCTTTAATATCCAATTCGCTCTACCTCGGAAATAATATATTTTCATATATGTTACTAAAAAGTTCGAGCCCACGGGACGACGAACTTATTATCAACTAAAAAATTCCCCTTCGGTAACATATATGAAGATATATTATTTCCGAGGTAGAGCGAATTGATATCAAAGGACGTTTGTATATATATATATATATATATATATATATATATATATATATATATATATATATATATATATATATATATATATATATTCTTTATTCAATGTGAATAAAGAAATATATGTTATGCTTAAGTATCACGTAACACCTTATATTAATCCTGTAAACGAATAAGTGTATACTAATCCTGGGTGACCTCATATTTGGTAAATAAGATAAACAGAAATTACAAATCATTACCACTAAAATATGAATGAATACAAGCATGTTTGGTCAATTAGGTAAAATTTAGCCTAACCCAACCTAGGCAACTAAGTAAAATTTCCTGTAAACTTGAATAATACGATAAAAGTGTTCCCGCACATCAAACCTGACGTTATTTATAAAAAATTACCATACGTCCAATGCCTCCTTGTATATTTACAGCAGTCGAGGGCACTCGTTAAAAAACAGATAAAAATGAAACAGAGTAACTCACTGATGTGATTTACAGTATATACTTACAGCAATCGACATCTACAGCAACGCGGACATGACAACAAGATAGGAGAAGGATGAATGCTCTTACGTGCGTACCTGGAAAGGAAGAAATAAGGATTAGACAATATTTTTATATTTGCTACTTCCAGCCAAATCATACCTGGACCGGAAAACTAGCTGCCAAATGTACGGAGACTTCTTGAAATTTTAATACTTCATAGCAGTCAAATTTTATCGAATTCTCTCTTAAAAAATTATAAACACAATCATATCTATAAATCTACCAAAAAGGAGAATGCTGGGTAGAATTTAATCTGTACGCCATAGGCTACCTAAGAGAAAAATGACTGAAGTGCTACAATCGATTTATTATAATTTTCATATTTATTTTTCAATGGAAGAAACTGGATTGTGGGTGGTACATGTATTCGTCATTTTGATGGTGTTCATCAATATCGAGAAATTACGTGTGTATGGTTTCAAACAGTTACACAAGTAGAAAGAAACTAAGACATAATAACAAATGTTTTATAAACGTACACACACACACACACACACACACATACACATATATATATATATATATATATATATATATATATATATATATATATATATATATATATATATATATATATAACATTTATACACACACACACGCATATATAGTGTATATGTATATATATGGATGTGTGTGTATCAATGTTATATATGGTTATATATATATATATATATATATATATATATATATATATATATATATATATATACATATATATATATATATATATATATATATATATATACATATATATATGTTATGCATATATATATATATATGAATGATGTTTATATTTATGTATGTATGTATTATGTATGTACATATACAGTTCCCGCCCATGAAAAAGAAAGGGGCCATTTCCAAAAAAAATACACAACCGTATTCTTTTTACAAATATAAAACTAAACCGCAGAATTCTCTATGGAGAAAAAATGTGTCAAAATAGACAAGAAATAATAAATAATAATAGACGAATAATCAATAAATGAAGGAACAGGCAAAATTTTATTTCTTGCACTGAAGAAAATGACGAATGTGAGAAGCGTAATGGAAGGCTCAAGGTCGCTGGTGGAATACTTATGGCAGTGTGTGTGTGTGTGTGTGTATAGGGAGGGGCGAGGGGAGGGGAGAGGGAGGGGGGAGGAGGAAGAGAAGGGGGAGGGGGTAGGGGGAGGTGTTAGAGGTGAGAGGTGAAGGGGGTGTAAGGAAGTAATTTCAGCTCCCACAGATCGATGATTCGGGAATGGCCCCCGCCTTCCCCCCTCCCGTGGGACTGCTCCCTCCTCCAAACACCACCTCTCCTCCCACACCACCTCCCAATAACACACCCTCGGCCCACCCCAGCGACTTCAACTTACCAACACGGGGTTGACCTATGCAACTTATTTATATAAAAAATTTCTTGCATCTTTACTCGGTAATTATGAATTTCGACTGACAGTATATAGCAATGAGAGAGAGAGAGAGAGAGAGAGAGAGAGAGAGAGAGAGAGAGAGAGAGAGAGAGATAAATATATACATGCATACACAGATTTATGCCTATAACAATTAGAGAGAGAGAGAGATTTATGATTTTATGAAATTTGGTCTTCCAAACCAAGCTTAAAACCACTTTCGGCCATTCGGCGTTTAAGACAGGTTGGGCAGCAAGTCTGAAGAAAGGAAGCGATAATTAAAGTAAAGTAAAGGATAAAACGTAGGTGCATAGGGCAAGAAGGGACGCTAGAAACATCCTTGAGTAATCCTACGCACGCGCGCGCGCGCACACACACAAACACATCCACACACTCAAAAAGAAAGATCAGTGGATTAAGAATAACAGTTGGGGAGTTTTCTAAAGATGGCTAAGTCTTTCCACTAGTTCCTTCTAGATAGGAGAAGTCGATTAAGTCCTATGATTAGAGAATCCTGTCTGGCAAAACTACCTAGGATACTTCCGAACTAATTAAATGGAAGAGGATTCCTTAATTAAGTAGCTCTGAGTGTTTGGACAAGAGAGAAATGAGACCTTTCATTTTGTTGAGCCCTCAGTTAACTGAGAGAGAGAGAGAGAGAGAGAGAGAGAGAGAGAGAGAGAGGCCACAAGGTTGAGAGAGAAATGAGACCTTTCATTTTGTTGAGCCCTCAGCTAAGAGAGAGAGAGAGAGAGAGAGAGAGAGAGAGAGAGAGAGAGAGAGAGAGAGGCCACAAGGTTAAGAGAGAAATGAGACCTTTCATTTTGTTGAGACCTATACTGTGTGTGTGTGTGTGTGTGTGTGTGAGAGAGAGAGAGAGAGAGAGAGAGAGAGAGAGACCACAAGGTTAAGAGAGAAATTAGAAATTTCATTTTGTTGAGCCCTCAGCTAACTGTGTGTGTGTGTGTGTGTGTGTGTGTGTGTGTGTGTGTGTGTGTGTGTGTGTGTGTGTGTGAGAGAGAGAGAGAGAGAGAGAGAGAGAGAGAGAGAGAGAGGCCGCTAAGCTACTAGGCCAATGGTCCTAGTAAACTTAAATACAAATATAAGAATGACTTACTGTGACATGGAACAGCTTACAAACTATCCCTATCTTAATATATTAATTAAATTTATACACGCTGCCGAATACGTAAATAAGTCTACTTGGATTACCAAACGCTAGTCACTGCGAGATAGAAGCAATGCAACAAATACATTACCAAAATACGTGAGCAAAATACAACTGGAATGCAGAAAAATACATTAGCAATGCAGCAAAATACATCAGCAGAATACATTAGGAATGCAACAAAATACATTAGCAAAATACAACAGGAATGCAACAAAATACATTAACAAAATACGTTAGGAATGCAGCAAAATACATTAGCAATACAGCAAAATACATTATGAACATCAAATCATACGATAGGAGAAGCAATTCAACTGATTCGGTCTACGAACGGTAATGCTTAGGGGCATAGGTAGTTGTATAAAAATACCAAGATTAAAAACTCTCTTAAAACTCTTCACCAGCTTCGTGTTTACCGAAGAGGCGTACAAATACACACAAAAACCAGACACAAACCAAAACAAGCAACTGATACCGCAGAAGCTAGATGATGGCTATAAAGAAAAAAGGGAATAAAGACAATGTTTACTCTCGGTATACAATTAGGAACCTAGGATTTTCGACCTTACTGAAACAGGACAAGCCGAGTGGCTAAGTAACGCAAACAAATACAGTTTCTAGGTTTTTCATAATTTTTTTTATAAGCTATTTCTTTTTTTCGCTCAACAAGCCTCCCGCTCTCTCTCTCTCTCTCTCTCTCTCTCTCTCTCTCTCTCTCTCTCTCTCTCTCTCTCTCTCTCTCTCAGAGCAGTGTAAAAGCACAAGATTTACTTCCCGAATTTCCAACTAATGCATCTTAATTTTTCTTCTCTCAGCCTCGCCCTGCATTACGCCTCTCTCTCTCTCTCTCTCTCTCTCTCTCTCTCTCCTGAATTTCCTCTTTCCCGCCCGCTTTGGAACAAACTGCTACTACCGCTGCTTCTCTCTCTCTCCCTCCTGAATTTCCTCTTCCCCACTCGCTTTGCAACAAGCTGCTACTACGGCTGCTTCTCTCACTGCTCTCTCTCTCTCTCTCTCTCTCTCTCTCTCTCTTGACCTACCCAAACTTCGACCAGCCTGAGCTTGCGGAAGGACGTTTTGAAAAGCGGTCGAGGATTTTCGTGTTCACAATAAAGACAAATTTTAATGCGGATGGCTATGACGACGGTATCTAACAATTTGAAGTGTACGTGAATATTTCAGTAAAATTTCCTACATCTATGCACATGCAAACTTTTAGATATAATTTGCAAATACACACACATCATTATGTATATATATATATATATATATATATATATATATATATATATATATATATATATATATATATATATATATATATATAGAAAGTGTGTTTGTGTTAGCTTTATTCGCATATGGAAATTGCCATAAATTCATGCGTCTATATATAGCAAGAACGCGCACACAGACACACACGCACACACACATACAAAAAGACAAAGTCCAAATTCTGTCGCAGCAAATGAAATATGGATATTGCCTCAGCCGAATGCAATTCAACCAACGGTTTGCTAAACCAATAGTTATTAAACTAACTACTTTCTGTGGAAGGGTTAATCTGAATTTCATGACTCATATGTGCCAAAGCTGTTACTTCCATATAACTCAAATTAATGTAGAATGACGAATTCCTCACCTTTATTCATCAGTTTTGCTCAATTGGCATATATCATAAGTAACGAAAGATTAATAAACAGATTTTAATTTCACTAGACACTTGCATAGATTTAGGAACAGCAACAATTAAGAAAAACAAAACGTTAGTATAACATAAATATCTTATAGATGAACATTAAATGCATTTGTGATATACGCAAAACAAAGACACTGAATATAAAAATAAATAACACAGATATACAAGGAAAATCAAAACACTACTACAGCACAGTACAACAATTTATATAAAACTAGGCCATCATGACAAACTGTATCACTGTCCCAAGGCCCCATCTTCATATGAACCATCCACTGTGCATAGTCCCTCTCCCATACAGCCTTGTGATTGGGGGTGAAGGAGAAAGGGAGAGGGGGAGGAAGGGAGATGGGGAGAAAGGGAGACAAGGGAGGGAGAGGGAGGGGCAGATTGTGCTGTTCCAGAGCAATTTCCATTCGGCAACCCCCGTGGGAAAATTCATGACTAACACAACTGGCCGATTCGTAGTGCCGTTAGCCCAAGGATTAAAGACACAGTGAGCAAGCAGACTGCAGCGCAGTTACGAAAGCAAACGATCTCTCTGGTGCAATTGCTATTTGCCCTCGAATATCCGACGTTAATCAGTGTTTAAAAGCATACGCGAACGCTATATTTTCGGATAAAAATGACACGAAGCCATAAAATTCATTACCGACAACTCTTGGGCTTTCTGACCCATTTTCTTTGTCCCCGTCCGTTTTCTATGACTCAAAGAAAAAAAAAAGATCTTTCACGAAGGTTCAAGCCGCAAAAATCTCGTTAGATCATTAGAGTGTCTCATTAAGGAAATCATTACTGAGAAGCTACCATATGGGGGTATTGCTACTTGCAAACAGCCTCTTTACTTCATTGATTTATGTCATTGCTTCCATTATTTATTTGATTTGAGAGAAAATTACAAGGGAATCACAAGGTCAAATAATAATAATAATAAAATAATAGTAATAAAAGTTGACTTTCTTGTGGAAAATAAAAAAGGCGCCAATTACCTGTCTATTTTTGTTAGAGAGAGAGAGAGAGAGAGAGAGAGAGAGAGAGAGAGAGAGAGAGAGACTCTCAATACATATATAATCATTTATATAAGAAGGTAGTCCTAAAGGTATGATTTGAATTTGGCCTTGAAGTTAATTTAGATTGATTTGTGTCAGTGCGTCTAAACCTGTTTAAAAGAAGAAGAAGAAGAGGAAGAAGGAGGAGAAAGACATAGAGAGAGAGGGCGTGGCTTTCAGTTCGTTTTAATATAAAGATTGAATTTATGAAATGCATATATTAAAAGTTAACACCCGGCGCGTGAATAAATTTATAATCTTTCTTAATCCTAAACAAGACCGGGTAACTTATTTATAGCATCGTCCATGGAAACGTTGCCAAGTATTCCAATTTTTAGCACAATAAAGCGTCATTAAAAACATTAGGGGCAACAAGAAATTCGAAGTTAAAAACTGTACTTTAATGTTCAGTTTATTAACAGGACTTTAAAATTTAATATCTCTCGGTGGTCTCGGTATAATGCTGTATGAGCCGCGGCCCATGAAACTTTAACCACGGCCCGGTGATGGCTAACTTTTACCTTAAATAAAATAACAACTACTGAGGCTAGAGGGCTGCAACTTGGTATG
This sequence comes from Macrobrachium rosenbergii, assembly GCF_040412425.1. Classification (NCBI taxonomy): domain Eukaryota; kingdom Metazoa; phylum Arthropoda; class Malacostraca; order Decapoda; family Palaemonidae; genus Macrobrachium; species Macrobrachium rosenbergii. The sequence continues at coordinate 45,460,100 of NC_089746.1, forward strand.
TTTGAAGAGTGAACGGTGGATGATCAACATGCCAATTTGCAGCCCCTCTAGCCTCAGTAGTTTTAAGATCTGAGGGCGGACAGAAAAAGTGTGGACGGACAGACAAAGCCGGCACAACAGTTTTCTTTTACAGAAAACTAAAAGGTTGGTAGACGTGTGTAAGACAACCAAGAATATAATATCAGTTATGGACAAAATTAATATTCTCAATAGAGAGAGAGAGAATAGATGTGACGTTCCCTTTAAAACTTTCATCTAAATTCGGCGAACTTTTTCACCAAAAAGTTCTGGAATCTTTAAAAAAAAAATCAAACCTATTAGAGGGTTAGGTGTTCCGATCATCTCCTTCAAATGGGCTAATCACCATTTCGTTAATTAGGATCATTGATCATTAACAACGTCAAATGCACCAAATCAATAATATTCAATCACTCAATAACTGATATGCATTCAGTATGCAAAGACAAATCTTTATTAAACAAACATGGCTGGTTTACGTCTTCAGGATTAGTCGGAACTGTGGCGCAACATATGGCTATATTTGTATTTAATGGATTTATACATACAAAAAAAATCTTTGACTTAAACATACGTACAATCGTTCACATCAACAGGTAAACTATTCATAGTTTATATACAGATATATATACATATGTATATTTATATTATATATATATATATAGTATATATACATATATATATTATATATATATATATATATATATACGGTATATATATATATATATATATATATATATATATATATATATATATATATATATATATATATATATATATATATTCATTGTAATATAAATTTGTCAGTTAACCATGAAACACAATCGTAGTGGAAGAGTTATCTCTAACTTCATACAAAATTCAAAAATTTAGTGATAATAATAATCAATTTATTATTATTAATATTATTATTATTATTATTATTATTATTATTATTATTATTAAAAACAATTGCTCTTTCAACGGCATTTAGCTTGCTTTTTATTATATTCTCGTCTCCAGGTAGGTGGTATAATAAATTTCCAAAGGTCATGGAAAGATATTCTGCTTTCGTTGTTTTCGTTATTTTATTATTATTATTATTATTATTATTATTATTATTATTATTATTGCTGTCGTTGCTGTTGACACAGAAGATGAAATTGTAGCTGTAATTAATTTTGATATCGGGTTGAAAAGCCACACTGTACATTATCCAAGAAATACGATATATAAAGAAAAAGCAAAGAAATGACGACCATCCACTAATTTCCCCTCGAGCCCCAAAAATAGCCTTTTTCCACTAATTAAGCCATTAAGAGACACTCCTTACCTGTATACAGAAATGGTGGGTTGAAATTAACCCGACCGCGTCAGAAGACGGAGAAAGGCAAAAATTATATCGGTAAATAATTTACATCATCTCTGACCGTGATAGTTGCAACATTAATTTGCAAGAGTAAGTTGGTTAATGGTCGTTTAAAAAATACAACTGGTTCAGTTGTTTAAGAATGAATGTGGTAGTGATCATTGGCTCTGTTCTCCACTAGAATCTAGAATCACCCTCTGTCATGGAAAGCAGAACATTATATATATGAAGATGTATAAATATATATATATATATATATATATATATATATATATATATATATATATATATATATATATATATATATATATATATATATAATATATATATATATATATATATATATATATATATATATATATATATATATATATATATATATATATATATATATATATATATATATATATATAATATAAATATATATATATAATATATATATATATATATATATATATATATATATATATATATATATATATATATATATATATATATATATATATATGTTTATATGTATATATATATACATATATATATTTATATGTATATGTATATATATGTGTGTGTGTGTGTTACAGGCAGATAGCGAATCCAGGCATTTCACGAACTGCCTGAAATTTCAGGCAGACAGCGAAATGCACTTAGAGACATTTGATCAACCAGGAACTAACAGTAAACATGGCGAAATACATTTGAGACCCCACCCCCAGGCTAGTACTAAACACGGCGAAACAGTGTAGGTGAGTCACTGTTTCACGTGTTTAGAGATCATTCCCAAAGTTCATTTCGCCATTTGCCTGAAATTTCATGCAGTGGAATGCCTGGTTTCGGCTGTATATATATATATATATATATATATATATATATATATATATATATATATATATATATATATATATATATATATATATATATATATATTAAAAATAAGAAACAGGGTGTAGGTCTGACCGGTTTCGACTTTATTTCCAAGCCATTGACGAAGGACTGATACAGAGTGTGAGAACTCACAAATATATTTACTACAAGAACAGTACTGACGAACATACACAACCGTTAGAGGCTCCATATCCCCACTCAGGCCGGTGTCGAGGTAGGAGTGGCCTTTAAAACTCATTTGGCTAAAAATCACAATAGACTCTCAGGGACATTGCTGATAAACAGACCATACCCCACCTCAGATCCACCTGACAGGTGTCATGGAGGCGGAGTTTGGAAACTCATTAACATTACTACCCTCGTACTGTGTTTACAAATATGATAATCCTATTTTCATATATCTCTACTGCCTACCTTAAAGTTTAAACAATTTACAAATTTCTTTTGATATTAAAGGATCAAGTTTATACATGACTGATATTCGAACTTTCTTTTATGAAGCTAGATTCAATGATGTTCCTTTCCAGTGCATTATTAGAATATACAATCCTTTTGCGCCTTCCCAGTTGATAGCATGATTGTTCTCACTAACATGTACAAATATACCACTGTTCCCTTGTGCATATCTCACACATTTCTTATGTTGTTCAATTCTTTTTCCAGTGCTTTTTTGGTTTGGCCAATATAAAAGTTGTCACAAGACTTACACGGAATTTTATATACACACCCTTTAATATTGTCTGGGAGTTCTTGATAAGTACATTTTCATTGTTGTATTGTTCTTAAATGCGACATTAACACCAAAATTCTTAAGAAGATGAGGATATCTTTCATACTATTATTATAAGGCAGAACAAGCAAATTTTTTGTGTTGTAAGGTTCTTTCTGGTTTTGATACATAGTCTTTTTGCCCTTCAAATGCACTGTTTAATACACTATCAGGATATTTAAATTTTTTGCCTGCATTCCTAATCTTATCTATTTCATCATCAATATATTCAGGGCTACATACCCGTAATGCTCTTAAAAACATAGATGAAAACACTGACTTTTTAACCTTATTGCTTTGTCCAGAATAGAAATGCACATAGGAAGAAATATTAGTGACTTCTCACACTCTGTATCAGTCCTTCGTCAATGGCTTGGAAATAAAGTCGAAACCGGTCAGGACCTACACCCGTTTCTTATTTTTCACCTGTGGTAATGTGTGATATATATATATATATATATATATATATATATATATATATATATATATATATATATATATATATATATATATTATATATATATATATAGTATATAAATATATATATACACACACACACACACACACACACACACACACACATATATATATATATATATATATATATATATATATATATATATATATATATATATATATATATATGCACACATATATATATATATATATATATATATATATATATATATATATATATATATATATATATATATATATATAATATATATATATATATATATATATATATATATATATATATAATTCATATATATGTATATATTTACATAATTTATATAAATGCTCATGTCCTTCCTCTGCATGCGTAAATAAATTCCGAAGTGTTAGAATAAAGCCATTTTAGAACTGCTCTCTTTCAAAAATCATTTATCAAATGGGCAAACCCATAAATTCAGATACGAAGTCTGAGAATTTATATTAACATATTTTGACAGCAAGAATATCAGATAAAATTTACAAGGTATTTCTTTATTTAATTTATGGTCATTTTTTACAAAAGTTTATATTTTCTGATACAAGAATCATAAAGAAATCAATACACTACACTATATAAGTTTCTATAGAGTTTCGATGAGCGATTTACAAATATATTTATCTTATTAACAATGTATATTTTCTCTTAACCAACGTAATTTCCAATAATCAGTAACTTTATACTAAGCAATTTACGTTTAAGCAGGTGTTAATGAAAAACTCACAAGATTAAATAAAATCAACGAAAAGCAAGGGAATGAAATACAAACTGTCATGCACCCACGCCTTCAGGAAAATTGAAGAATAGCGGAAAACCCTTTTTGGGAAATTTATTACAAATTAATGTCAGTGCAGGAAGCCTTACGAATAACCTGTAATAAAATTCTAAAATTTTATTTAATCTAAAAATAAATTTGAATAAAACCCCAACATTTTATTTAATTTAAAGATAAATTGCAACAGAATTCTACAATTTAAAAATAAATTGTAATAAAATTCTAAAATCTTATTTAATCTAAAAATAAAATGTAATAAAATTCTAAAATTTTACTTGATTTAACAATTAATTTTAATAAAATCCTAAAATTTTATTTAATTTAAAAATAAATTGCAATAAAATTCTACAATTTAATTTAATTTAAAAACAGATTGTAATAAAATTCCAAAATTTTATTTAATTTAAAAATAAATGGTAATAAAATTCCAAAATTTTATTTAATATAAAAATACATTTTAATAAAATCGTAAACTTTCTTTAATTTAAAAATAAATTGTAATAAAATTCTACAATTCAATTTACTTTAAGCGTTATGGGGCGGCTGGTTGCTTCTTTCGCAAGTGTTCAGTTATGAATGCTTGAAATGTGACCAATAAAAAATATACTAATATAAAAAAAAGGAGTGAGCTGTGTTGGATAACATAACATTAAACAGTCACAAAACCAGCTCTTCACCAGCCAAGACAAAACAAGCGATCAGCGATCAGCGACTGCAAGAATTCACCAGCAGAGAGTAAGGTGTCACGACCTCCGCTAGATGGCACTGCAAGTCAACCCTAGTACAACTCTGCTCAATCAATATTGCTGAACCCCAGACAACCCATGTTTCCTTCTTTTCGTGTCCCAGGTATGCTAATCGTTGGCCCCTCTGAATCCGCAACAGGTCTCCTATTTTGCGATGGGATATTTCGGGAGGAAGGGAAGTTAAAACATGCGAGAGGTATATACAGTTTATTTATACAAGTGGCAGCGGGTGATTTTGAAGGACTACCAAAACTGTGTATTTACGCAGTCTAAACTCTGATATATGTATATATCTCCCTCACCCAGACCCCAGAGGGGAAACTAACCTCTCCTGGCCTTCCCGGGTAAGGACTACCTCGCCGAAGCACTTTTCTCTCTCTCAACCATTCTATAGAATTGGGCTGGTAATCTCATTGGAAAGACTAGCTAAAATCTCACCCAGAATATATATATATATATATATATATATATATATATATATATATATATATATATATATATATATATATATATAAACATTCAGTCACTATATGAGATAAGATATATATTTATATATATATATATATATATATATATATATATATATATATATATATATATATATATATATATATATATATATATATATATATATATATATATATATATATATATATATATATATATATATATATATATATATATATATATATATATATATATATATATATATATATATATATATATATATATATATATACACAAACATATATATATGTATGTATGTATATATGTATGTATGTATGTACATGAGAGAGACCGATTCCACATACAACAATGCAGCATATGCATACTTCTCGAATCCACAAAATCTGACAAATCGTCATTAGCAGAAGCATCTTTACTCCATTTCAAGATCTTATTTACAAACATTCTGATATATAACTAAACGCCTCCCTATAAGAAGAACTAGTAGTAAATAAGAATATATGGACACAATTAAATTCCGTTACAACCAGGAAAATCCCATAGGAAGTAAAAAGTGAGAGAGAGAGAGAGAGAGAGAGAGAGAGAGAGAGAGAGAGAGAGAGAGAGAGAGAGAGAGTAAAAAGCTCCTTGACTTGTGGCTCTCATTAAATTCCGTTAGTCTGTATAATCGTATAACTGAATTATCAGAACTATTACTTTCTAATGGAACAACTATATAATTTTGCTGCAAAATCCAATAACTGGATCTGGAGTTGCAATATAATTTCTAACTAAATAATATGAAAATTGTGATTATTTGGGCCTGAGAGTTCCAATTTCTGCTAATGAGGTCAATTTCAAATATGTTTAGACCTACGACACTTGTCAAACTTCTCTTTCCCGCCAAGGCGTTTTTGTTCTTTCCATAAATATGTCATATCTTCCAAGACAAGTGCTTTAAACAATCCCATAATATGTACGTACTGTATATATATATATATATATATATATATATATATATATATATATATATATATATATATATATATATATATATATATATATATATATATATATATATATATATATAATATATAGATAAATATATATATACTATTATTTCAATATTGATATATATATATAATTATCACTATCGGTTTACAAAACAAATGTTTGGCATTATATATGCATTGATAATTAACATTCGACCATTAAACATATCTACAACTCACAACTATATACGCAATTAACATATTCTTAATTATAATGAAAGTGTAAATCAAATATGATTTTCTCGCCGATGCAAAATTGCTTAATATATATTCAGAGCAACAAAATTACAGTCAGCACAATTTAACAACAGGTGCAATATACCACCAAATATGAACTAATAATTATGTCAATCCTCCAATATTGATTAAAACCACTTCCCTCAAACAACAATTACTTTTGAGCAAAAGTAATGATACAATTGCATTTATACGACAAGAACGAAAAAAGAAAAAAATTATTTCCTGCCCAAAAGCAATTATTAAAACTTTTGGGTATCACGTATCTTGATCATGACGAATTAAAAACTGCCAAAAGGCAAGTGAATATAAAGACCTAACATTTATTAGAATTAAGAATATGTTAATTGCTTAATAGTTGTGAGTTATAGATATGTTTAATGGTCGAATGTTAATTATCAATGCCCAACAACAATGCCAAACATTTGTTTTGTTCAACCGAAAGTGAGACTAATTATCCATAACGTGTAATCAATATTGAAATTAACAGTATAAGTTAATCTTAAGTGTATGAACTGATGCTCATTTATAGCAGTTAAGTAATTCACTGTTGATTATCAGTAATTAAGAACTTTATCTGATTAAATTTAGCACCAGTGAAATCAAGACTATACTGACTGATATAATCGGGTACCAAATAAAGTAACTGAACCTTCCGCTAATGATGACAAGCAATTAAGATGTCATTAAGAGTTCATTAAAAGGGCTTCTATAAGAAAGATGAAAAGACATTTCAACCAAAGTTAACCTAAAACAAAATAATGAGGGTGGCACGAGAAAAAAAATGGGTGATTTTAGTGTAGCCAACTACTATGCCTATTTGTTTTAAATTTCAAAAACAAGATGACGAAAAATGCAATATAACCTTTTTCTAGTGGAAAGACTTAATGGCTACTAGAAAAACACTCTTCCAATAATTTCTTCTCTTTTCTGGAGAGCTTCTTCTCAGCGATGGGAAAGTTTCGACGTGAACTAATGCTTTCCCTTTTTCCCTTTTACTTAAGCGAGAAAGAAGATAACGAGAGTAAAGAGGATGTGTGTGTGTGTGTGTGTGTGTGTGTGTATATATATATATATATATCATATATATATATATATATATATATATATATATATATATATATATGCTATATAAGCAACACAAAGACAAAGTTCAACTCCTAAATATATCGTAACATTCAGTTCACAGAAAAAATCACTGACTATACATAAATCCCATAACAAACATTCAACTATCTATTGCACACTTTCACTATGAACACACTGGCAGAGTAAGCATTTATTTCTCTACGTACATTGCATCCTAAGTATGAATTAATTTCTCTCACACATCGGTCAAGGAAGCATTCCATTTGTTACATTCAGATCAAGCAAGCAAATATTCTTGTCATACTTCACACTTACAGTCCGTAAGCAATCAATCAATGCACTGCATATACTGTCGAAGTAATTCTTGAGTTCACTCTATATACACTGATTTTACAAATACCCAAATCCCTTCATATACTGACTAAACAAATACACAATACACTTCATACACACTGACTCGACAAATGCACAAAGACTCATTACACACTAACTCCACAAATGCTAACTCCCATCCCACACAGTGAATCAACAAATACACATTTTACCCCATACACAAGGACTCAGAAAACACACAATTCAATCCATACACAGTGACTCAACAAATACACATTTCACCCCATACACAAGGACTCATAAAACACACAATTCACTCCATACACAGTGACTCAACAAACCCAGAATTCACTCCATACACAGTGACTAAACAAATAAACAGCTCACTCCATACACAGTGACTCAACAAATACAAAATTCACTCCATACACAGTGAATAAACAAATAAAAAACTCACTTATACGTTGACTCAACAAACACACAATACACTCCATATACTGTGACTCAACACACACAATCCTTTCCATACACTGTGACTCAACAAATACATTTCACTCCATACACTGCGACTCAACAAACATACAATTCACTCCATACACTGTGACTCAACAAACACACGATTTATTCTATACACAATGACTCAACAAACTCATAATTCACTCCATACACACCGACTCAAGAAATACGTAATTCACTTCTTACACACTGACTGAAAAAAACACACACACACACAATTCACACCCTACTCACCGACTCACCATCCACCCGACTCACATATACACAAACTAACTCAACGAGCAAAAGCAATCCTTCACCAAAAGTGCATGTGGGTCATGCACGAACTCTCCTCCTCGTGATATAGAAGCAGTCTGGAATGTTCTCTTTAATATTGGTATCGACGTCGAGGGCTGAGTAACACTCAGCTTTCTGGGTTATTTATAGCCTGCTGGCTTAACAAGTCCAAGTTTCCTGGATGTGCAAGTTTTTTACAACATCACCTTCTTTAATCTGGTAAATAAAAAAGGGTTACATTTAACCTCTTTTAATCTGATAAAAAGGGTTGTATTTCACTTCCTTTAATCTGATAAAAAAAGGGTTGCATTTCACTTCCTTTAATCTAATAAAAAAAGATTGCATTTCACCCTTAATCTAATTTAAAAAACAAAAAGGGTTTGCATCTCACCTCATTTAATCTGATAAAAAAGGGTTGCATTTCACCTATTTTAATCTGATAAAAAGGGTTGCATTTCACCACCTTTAATCTGATAAAAAAGATTGCATTTCACCCTTAATCTGATTTAAAAAATAAAAAAGGGTTGCATCTAACCTCATTTAATCTGATGAAAAAAGGGTTGCATTTCACCTCCTTTAATCTAATAAAAAAAAGTTGCATTTCTCCTCCTTTAATCTGATAAAAAAAAAAGGTTGCATTTCTCCTCCGGTAATTTGATAAAAAAAAAAGTTTTGCATTTCACCTCCTTTAATCTGAAAAAAAGGTTGCATTTGCTGATGCTTTACTCTCATGAACAAATGATGCGAGGTAGGGGGCGTGGCATGGCTTGAAATATTATTTTGCAATTTCTGTTTATAAATAAGTTATTTTTTTACTCGAGTGCTTAATGGATAATGATATCAATAATTGAATTTAGAGTGCCCAATGTTAAATCGTTATTGAGATAGAAAAAGGTTAATGTAAAAATTTAAACTGAAGACATAAAAATGGGTTCAGTGTTTCGTTCTGTTCATTCGTTTGAGAAATGGTATTTTTCAGGCCATGAAAATCAACGATTATACTATTATAAGGAGAGAGAGAGAGAGAGAGAGAGAGAGAGAGAGAGAGAGAGAGAGAGAGAGAGAGACTGCGATAACAATGAGATTTAGACAATATGAACTCCAGATAATAATATGTAGAAACAGATAATTGAGAGAGAGAGAGAGAGAGAGAGAGAGAGAGAGAGAGAGAGAGAGAGAGAGAGAGAGAGAGAGAGACTGCAATAACAAAGAGGTTTAGACAATGAACACCAGACAATTATATGAAGAAATAACTATTGAGAGAGAGAGAGAGAGAGAGAGAGAGAGAGAGAGAGAGAGATATGGGTTGGCAGGAGGGAGACCGCAATAACAATGAGATTTAGACGGAATGAACACCAGACAATGATATGTAGAAACAGATAATGGAGAGAGAGAGAGAGAGAGAGAGAGAGAGAATCTCCTGATGGATTACCTACGAGGCCCACTTGAGTATTTGAGTTTTTGGGGAACACCAAAACCCGTGTTTCTGTTCTAATTGCTCATCCTTCTGCAGCCTGAAGTTTGATCATTTTCTACATAAATAAAATCGAGAAAAGACTGGAGGGTGAATGCCGTTAAAGATAGAGAGAAAATGGAGAGTAAAACATATAGTTATTTAATATTAAATATCTGTAATTACTGCTTACAGGAAAAAGCAGTCATCTGTCAATTTCCGATTACTAAGAGACATATGAAGATACTTAACACTCGATTTTATTTCTTATTTATTATTATTGTTATTATTATTCAAAAGATACATCCTTATTCATATGGAACAAGCACCACATGGGCCACTGACTTGAAATAAGAATAAAGTGTTCAGTTCAGAGAAGTTACAGTATATAATAAGGTATACAGACCGAAGAGACCAGTTATTAGAAAATAAAAAATATGAATAAATAAATCAATAGATAAATGCATAAAACATAAATAAACTACCAAAATAGGAGAATTGTTTTAAGGTAGTAATGCACTGCATATTCGCTCGAACTTCTGAGGTTCTAACCGCACGCCATCCACTTCCTTTTCAAGCCAAATGAAACAGTGGAAAAGCAACACGGCGTCTGGCCTCGCCAGCCAATCGAGATTCACAGCCCAAGAAGATGAGAAGTAGGCCCGGAAAACACTCGAGGAAAAAACAAGACAAAAAAACTCCCTCCACCTTGTTTGAGGATGAAATCGAGAGAGGAGACTTTTCATTTCGTGGATAGACAGGGAACGTCCTTTCTCGATCTCAGAATGTAACTTTCTGCTTCCTTCCTTTCTTCTTTAAATGCGCTTTCTTTTTTTTTTAATTATGGAATAATGTTCATTTCCAATAACGAAAAAATTATTATAATAGAATAAATCAAAGTAAAACCCTTTTCCTTTTGAAAATTCAAGGGAACGTAGAAACTGAATCAAGTCATTTACAAAATAGCAAACTTAATGATTACATAAGGCGACTGTGTGTCGAAAAACGGACAAGAGATATTCATTACTAAAATGTATTTAATAAAAGACGAAGATGCTTTTCAAAAACTCAAAAGTTAATATGCCATTATGAAACTATGATATGACGAAAAAGCACAGGCACTTCCCAAAACAAATAAAATGTAACTGCAAAAACGGTGATAGTATCATATCGAACGTTACCTTCCCCCTCCCCATTGTTTTGCAATACGAGAGGAGAATTCCCATTACAGTTTCTAATAACGAGAAGTAAAAATAAACCCTTACACCTGTTTTGAGATAAGCCAGAAATCTGTCCAAAATAGCTCGGAGACTGAATGGCACGCAGGGAGGGGTAGGGGGGCGAAGGAAACTGGGGTGGGGAGGGGAAGGAAACTGGGGTGGGAGGGACGGGTCAAAGGGAGAAAAGAAAGGGGGTGGGTGGGAGGGGAAAAGACACTGAGGGTGGGAAGGCGGGGGAAAAGAAAGTGGGGAGGAGGGAAAAAATAGGGAGTGGGAGGGACGGGGAAAGGAAAATGGGGATCGGGAGGGAGGGGGGAGAGGAAAGTGGGGGTGAGAGGGAGGGGGGAAAGGAAAGTAGGGGTTGGAGGGAGGCGGAAAGGAAATTGGGGGTGAGATGGAGGGGAAAGGAAAGTGGGGGTGAGAGGGAGGGGAAAGGAAAGTGGGGGTTGGAGGGAGGGGAAAGGAAAGTGAGGTGACAGGGGAGGGAAAGGAAGGTGGGGGAGGGGTGCGGGGAAAGGGAAGTGGGGAGTGGGAGGGAGGGGAAGTTAAGTGGGGAGTGGGAGGGAGGGGGAGAGGAAAGTGGGGAGTGGGAGGGAAGGGAAACGAAAGTGGAGGGTGGGAGGGGAAAGGAAAGTGGGGGGCAGGGGAGGGAGGGGAAAGGAAAGTTGGGGGTGGGAGGGAGGGGGAAAGAAAAGTTCAGGTGGGAGGGAGGGAGAAAGGAAAGTGGGAGGGGGAGGCTGTATGTTGTATGAAGCCCTCAACTTTGTTGAAGTTTGCTGACGAATTCTTCAGTAAGTTGCACACGAGGCAGTAATCACATCTCATTAACATGCATAATCATCTGTCACTGTTTCAATGATCGTAGTAATTAGCGTTTATGTATCACATCGCTAAAGTTGACGTTGCCGCAATGTTTTACTCCAGTTAATGATAACTATGCCATCCAGTAATACAATCCAGTTCATTACATCTAGGACATCACATTATTAAATTGACAGGGGTGTCTTTGAACGCGGTTATTTTAGTTATCGCATGGTTCCTTGATTTTCAATCAAGATACTACCACGTGTGTAATAAAAAAAAACCACATGATTCAGAAATATCCTGATGTTAATCCTGAAATCCCTACTGCTCCTGATGTGGTCTTGCAAATACCTCATTCCATAACTGAGAATCGTGGTCTTACCTTGGCCTGAATAAATAGAATAAATCAAATCTTATCTTTTCGTTTCTAATAAATATACCATGATCTTCTACGTCTTACCAAAGTCCATAAAATTTTGGGACTTAGGACTGTGATCATCTGCTTCTTTCTACTGTCAGTGAAAAAGTGGGACTTAGGACTGTGATCATCTCTGGGACTTAGCACTGTGATCATCTGCTTCTTTCTATTGTCAGTGAAATTGTGGGACTTAGGGCCGTGATCATCTGCTCCTTTCTATTGTTAGTGAAATTGTGGGACTTAGGACTGTGATCATCTGCTTCTTTCTATGGTCAGTGAAACTGTGGGACTTAGGACTGTGATCATCTGCTTCTTTCTATTGTCAGTGAAACTGTGGGACTTAGGACTGTGATCATCTACTTCTTTCTACTGTCAGTGAAATTGTGGGACTTGGGACTGTGATCATCTGCTTCTTTATATTGTCAGTGAAATTGTGGGACTGCACCTGCACTTTCCTGTCCCAAAACAGATTTTATCCAAGTGTACCACAAGAACTATCCGACCGCTACAGTTTAAATTTAGACAAAACTCTTCACCACAGTCGACCTTCCCTTAGTGTAACTTGTACCACCAAGGTACTTTTCTTTTCAGTGACCGTCCCGAAGTGTAACTTCTTGTTGTGTAAACTGGTACTTTTCTTCAATCTCAAAATGGGCATTTCTTGTGCCACTGCTCACAGGATGCCTTCGTAAGCCTAGCGTAGGATTCAGCGTAGGATTTAGAGGATGTTTTAAAACTCTACCTTCAAAGGAAATGGAATTTGATGGCAGCAGAAATTTACCTGGGCATGCACACCCAAAGATCGTTGAAAGGAAGTTATATAAAACCTTGAATGATCATAAAACTTGAGACAACTAACACCATGACTGAAATGAAAAATATGAATTTTGCCATAATCGAGGAAAAAATAGCTTACACGCAACTAATGGCCTTCCGTCAAACAAGAAATAAAATAAGAAAAGGAAAAGGCTAACAAAAACATAAAACTAAATAAACGTGCATGATTCAAATTAGGAATCTTGCAATAATCGAGAAG
>NC_089746.1:45476511-45481511 GCF_040412425.1 Macrobrachium rosenbergii
ATATATATATATATATATATATATATATATATATATATATATATATATATAATATTCACTGTTAAAACAGAATTCCCTCTAATAAAGGTTGCCCATAAAAACGGAAGAGGGGAAATTTTACAGCGTTATATTTCGGAAACTATCGTTTCCCTCAACGGACAAGAAATGGTCAGGGGATACGGACCAGTGGTATTTTATAAATTCCACTGATCTGTACCTCTTAACCCATTACATGTCCATTAAGGGGAAACAACAGTGTCAGAAAAACAACAAACGGAAATATCCTTCCTATATGTTAAATCCTTTCTTCCGTACCCGGAAATTCGGTAGAATCAATATCACCTGGGTTTCAAAAAAAGAACGCTTCGAAATTCCATTAGTTATGGGGCCTGGAGACGAAAGGTGTCCTTTCAGGATCGAATATTAGGAACCTGGGCTATAATTACATTCGCGTGAGGCATTCTTATATTCATGGCACAAGCAGGAAGATGATGCTCCCATAAACTTTACAGGGTCTTCGTTTGACTTAACTTCATAATATTTTCGAAGATGATTTAAGATGTCATTTCGAGTCTTTGGTATTTGTCGTAAGGTTGTGAGGGTCGTCAGCTAAATTAACACCAGTGTAACTAAACTAATATTGGCGTCAAAAGTGTTGATGGCGGTTAACGGCATAATACTGGTAAGTACAGTGCTATACCCGCAAAAAGGGAAATCTCTTGGTTACATTGCTTGTTAAATGCCGTAATAAAAAAACTAACAATTTTTTTAACCAACCATCCTGCTTAAAATAAATATTGAAAATAGAAATTGGGAAAAGATGCCCCAATAGCGCACACAATATAATCTACATATCAACAATAAGAAAAAGGACAGATAAGATATAACAATAATTTAAGCAAAAACAAAAAATAAATATTTATACAGATTTGACATGAAAATACACATAGATAAAAAGATACTTTTGTACACGGACTTGTAACATGCATCGCCACTAAAACCATAAATGGATGCAACACAAACACGGCATACACAAAACCAAAAATAAAAAGAAAATAAAAACTGACTTAAAAATGGCGTCTCAAGAAAATGACCCGTTCCATTTCCCCCCAAAAATGGAGAAATATTTGGGAACGATGAAAGAGTTGGGAAAGGGAGAAAAAGCCTTGGTCCTCGGGTCGACAAGATAAATCGTCTCATAAAACGAATGGTTTCTCTTTTATAGGACATCATATATATATATATATATATATATATATATATATATATATATATATATATATATATATATATATATATATATATAGAGAGAGAGAGAGAGAGAGAGAGAGAGAGAGAGAGAGAGAGAGAGAGAGAGAGAGAAAATATGTAACTTTCTCTATCCCATTTCTTTATTACAGGGATTTAATTTTGGTTAAGCAGCAGTACATATATATATATATATATATATATATATATATATATATATATATATATATATATATATATATATATATATATATATATATATATATATATATATATATATATATATATATATATATATATATATATATATATATATATACATGAGTAACTGCCTAGAATGAGTTAGAAATTAATACAGCCGGAAGAAGGGATGACACAGCCCAACCAAGGCCTATGGGTTATTGACTGAAGGACTGACCATGCGAAACAGACTCGAAGACCAGACTTAGCTAATCTTGGTAAATAAAAAAACCCAGATAGTATCTCTGATAGTTTGATGCCGAAGACAGAGACAAGATTAAAAAAAAAAAACATACCAGCATCTCAAGTTGGAAACAGAAGAGATGGCGGAAGTGGGTGTAGTACCTACATCCTTGGAGCATTAGGAGTAGTCCCATAAGACCTCAGAGGGAACCTGGCGAGGGCTGGGATGCATAAACCTTGAACAGGGCTTGCTCCAAGAAAAGTGTACGAGTTGAACGATTGAATCCCAAGAAAAAAGAGCAGCCAGGATCAGATCCTCATGAGGCAAAGTTGCAGTCAGGATTCAGACTGATGTATGTAGTTAGCAAAGTTGTGAAGTAAAACAGAAAAAATTATAATAATCGTGAACAATAAAAGTTGTAGCAGTTTAATAGCAGCTAATGCAGGGAATTCAACGTAAAAAATCAACAGGGACATAAGCAATGAAATATCGAGCTGATAGTGGTCAATAATCAGAATAAAAAAGGTCTTTTTCACACTTCAACCTAAGTGCCTTGAAATATAGAAGAAACAATAACTACGCTCATTAAACTAATATTAACAGTTTGCTTAGAACCCTCACAAAAATGTTACGATGAATAAATAGAAAAATAAATAAGAAAATAAATAAATACACTATAAAACGGGAAATATAAACTTTTAATGCGACTCTAAAAACAAACGCATCAAAATCAAACGATAATAACAAAAACAAAAGTATAAAAAATCACAATTTTGACGGCCAGAGCCAAACCTCCTTAATTATGAATCATCTTGAAATCACACGAACTCGATCCGAAAAAGGTCGTCATATGTACGTCGGCGTGATCAAAGAGATGGGTATCAAGGATAAAAGGATAAGGGCAGGATAAGGCATATCAAAGGGACAAGTCTGGCCAAGGGGATTAGAGTAATCAAGCGAAGGAGGAGAGAGAGAGAGAGAGAGAGAGAGAGAGAGAGAGAGAGAGAGAGAGAGAGAGATTTTAATTAGAGAGAGAGAGAAATTCAGTATCAATTATAATGTTAACAAATATGTAAAACAAGAGAGAGAGACAGAGACAGAGAGAGATTCAATATTGATTATATATTCTGGTTTTCTGTCAACAATATGTAAAAAATATATAAAACAAGAGAGAGAGAGAGAGAGAGAGAGAGAGAGAGAGAGAGAGAGAAATTCAGTATCAATTATAATGTTAACAAATATGTAAAACAAGAGAGAGAGACAGAGACAGAGAGAGATTCAATATTGATTATATTTTCTGTTTTTCTGTCAACAAATATGTAAAACGAGAGAGAGAGAGAGAGAGAGAGAGAGAGAGAGAGAGAGAGAGAAATAAATCGCAAGCCTCCGAAGAGAGAGAGAGAGAGAGAGAGAGAGAAAGAATATATCGCAGGCCTCGGAAGAGAGAGAGAGAGAGAGAGAGAGAGAGAGAGAGAGAGAGAGAGATAGATTAAATCGCAAAGAGAGAGAGAGAGAGAGAGAGAGAGAGAGAGAGAGAGAGAGAGAGAGAGTTACAAGGAATTACAAGGGTTAGGATGTCTCAAAGACTTTTTAGTCCATCCGAGGAGACATCATGCGCTTACTTATCTCTAGGAGCAGGCTTTACTGTTCATTCACAGTGTCCTAATGATTTTGTCTAACTTTCTTTTAAGCTCTTCCACACTGTTGCTGTTGACAACTTCTGGTGGCAGTTTATTCCATGTGTCTCATATCTTGTATGTGAAGAAGTTCCCACAATGAGATGTGTTGTATCTCTTCAGTTCTAGTTTCCATCCATTATTTCTTGTCTGGTTTTCGTTTAATGTGAAGAGGTTACCGTCTACTTTTGTTATGCCTTTCAGTACTTTAAATATTTCTATGAGTTGTCCTCGCAATCGTCGTGTTTCTAAGCCATACATGTTCAGGCTCTCTAGTCGTCTTTGGTAACCTATTTGCCTGATGGATGGAATAACTTTGTGGCTCTTGCTTGTACCCCTTCTCATCTATTTATGACTCTCTTAGTGTTGGTGACCAAAACTGTACTGCATATTCAAGATGAGGTCTAACTATGGATGTGTAGAGCTGCAGCACCGTTTCCTTGTCTCTGTATTTGAACTGCCACTTTATGTATCCAACTAGTTTCTGTGCCTTCTTTTCAGCTTTTATGCTCTGTTTTGTGGATTTTAAGTCCTTGGTAATAATGACTCCAAGGTCCTCTTCTTGTTCTACACTATTTATGTCACTCCCAAGCAGCATACAGTTGGCATGAGGGTTGTTTGTTTCTATTTATAACACTTTACACTTATCCAAGTTAAAAGTCATTTGCCATCTTTTTGACCACTATTTTCCTTAGATCATTTGTTAAACTTTCCACTTTATCTGGGTCTGCTGCATTAAATCGCACGCTTCCGGAGAGAGAGAGAGAGAGAGAGAGAGAGAGAGAGAGAGAGAGAGAGAGAGAGAGAGAGAGAGAGAGAGAAGCACCCAAGGAAATGGAAGTAACACGAAAATCCCAAAAATCCCAGGAGAAGGAAATGGCTCAGTGAGCCAATTTGCGCAAGGATGTTCATTTATCTCAGCCCGGGAATTATACCCGCAATCTAGTTTTTGAATTTTTGCCGGATCCCATTTCTATCTAGCTCCTCTTTTATTTCTTTATTTCCTCCTCTTCTCGAACATTCGGGGTTGAAGGGAAAATTAAAATGACTACCCCTCGGGCACAATGACCCAATTAACATGTGCACGATAAAAGGGGGAAGATATAAAAAAGTACGTAATTTGCAAGATGAAGAGTCGGAAGAAATAAATAAATGGTGGTAATGAATTTGGTCCATACCTGAGGTTCTGTTTCATTACAGAATTTCTTTATCTCGGCTTTCAGAGAGAAATAAGATGAGGATTATTGACTGTATCTGAAATAAATATATACTGACAGCAGCCGAGTATTCCATGGTTAATAACACAAAACTTCTAATAATAATAATAATAATAATAATAATAATAATAATAATAATAATAATAATAATAATAATAATAATAATAATAATTCTACACCTCTCACCCTTTCTCTTGCCTCCAGTTTTGTTCATAGAATTTTGGATAATCCCCAAAATCCACTTCCTTCGTAAAAATCATATTTTCTTCGTAAAATCTATATTTCTATTTTCTTCTGCCTGCAGTTCAATAATGCTTTGCTTGTTGGTCTGTTAATGGGATTATTAAGCATCAAAGGTATACGTGGATTTTTCCGAAAATCTTAACAAAATGTGGGCTTCATGTTTATCAACAACAGATTACATTTTTATGAAAG
>NC_089746.1:45489011-45534011 GCF_040412425.1 Macrobrachium rosenbergii
TATATATATATATATATATATATATATATATATATATATATATATATATATATTATACTAGCAGGACCTCATTCAAACTGGATGGTATCAATAGATTTCTAATCAGGAAAAGTTACTTTTCTGATTAAATATCTAAGCTAGATACCATCCAGTTAATAATATATAATGCACAGAACAACTGTGTAAGTGATAAAATTAATACATACATATACTGGATGTATGTATATCAATATATATTTCATATATATCATATATATATTATATATATATGATTATATATATATATATATATATCCATATATATATATCACACATTAAGGTGAAAAATAAGAAACAACTGTGTAGGTCCTGACCGGTTTCGACTTTATTTCCATATAGCCAATGACGAAGGACTGATACAGAGTATGAAGTCACAAATATATATACTACAGGACTTCTCATACTCTGTATATATATCAATATATAAAGAAATATATATATATATATATATATATATATATGATAAATGAATATACAAAAGTGATAATAATATACATATACATATATATATATATATATATATCTATATATATATATATATATCTATCTCTCTCTCTATCTATATCTCTATATATATCTCTATCTATATATATATATATATATATCTCTCTCTATCTATATATCTCTCAAGTTTTAGTATCAATAATCATTTAATCAAATTAGGCATTTTATAGATACCACTTCTGCGGTTATAAATTTCATCTTCTACTAATCATCGTTGTTTCTGCACTATCAAAAAAGTTGAGCATTGCTGTCAAAATTATTACTAAACCTTCACTTGTAAACGCTCTGTTAATATTCTCGACAGAACACAAACAAGTTCCCTCAAAAAAAAAAAAAAATTAAGTGCACGTTACAAATGTATCAGCAGAACTGCAACTAACTGCATGTGCCATTTGCAAGACAGCTGAATAGAAAATTCATTTATGTAGTAAATAAAATATTTTCTATTGCGCTCATATATTCAGTTCAAACCCATGCAAAGAGAGGTAATGCATATTGAGCATATTGAGAGAGAGATAGATATAGATATATATATATATATATAATATATATATATATATATATATATATATATATATATATATATATATATATATATATTATATACATTTATTCTCAATCACGAAAAGGGTAAAAACGTTATCATTATACGAACAAAGTTACATACGATGAAAAAGTGAAACAATTGATATTCTCAGTACTGTGACATTGTTTTGATAAAAAATACTTAGCATCTCAACTGAATCACTTTTCCTTCGTGGTTGTAAGTTTGTTCATATATATATATATATATATATATATATATATATATATATATATATATATATATATATATATATATATATATATGTTTATATATATATATATATATATAAATATATATATATATATATATATATATATATATATACACAGTGGCTGTATGTTATATATATATATATATATATATATATATATATATATATATATATATATATATATATATATATATATATATATATATAGTTTTCGTCAGCTCAGACAACCCCGTTACTAAATGGCATTACACTGAGTTACGATGGTCTCTTGTTTGTCACTTTTTCACAAGTTGTATTTTAACAGAGGTCCACCAATATACAGTAAATGTGCCTCGCTGTCGAACTTCTCAGTTCCAGAGACCCTTTATTCCTCACACCGCTGGACTGTGGAATAGTCTCCCTGAGGATGTCGTGCAGTTGGAACTTTAAAAGTTCAAGCGAGATGTTATGCATTAATACCCTAACACTGCTCCTTGCATTTTAATACATTTTTATATATTTATTAACTTAAATTATTTTTCATTTTTTAATAAGTGAGATCACTTCCTTCTGCGTTTCCCTTTACTTCCTCTTACTTCTTCCTAATGAAGGTGCTCGGGTTGTTATTTATAGGGGGGGTCTTGATCGGTGCTGAATTATGATTGGCTGCCCGGGGCATGTACCCTCGGGCGGAGCCTTCTCATCAAGTCGAAGTTAGGTTTTTCGTCTCGCGTGCGAGCGGCGTTGTAGTGCTAAGGATGAAGAGAAGAATTTCGATCCTCGGATGCCGAATTTTGATTTGCTCGTACGCTATGGGGATCGCTCGGTGCATGTCTCCTGGCTGCCGTGGGGAGGAGAAAGGTTTCTTGCATAATGTTGAGAGTTGGTTTCGTACGAGCAAATCAAAATTCGGCATCCGAGGATCGAAATTCTTCTCCTCATCCTCAGCACTACAACGCCGCTCGCCCGCAAGACGAAAACCTAACTTCGACTTGGATGAGAAGGCTCCGCCCGAGGGTACATGCCCCGGGCAGCCAATCATAATTCAGCACCGATCAAGACACCCCCTATAAATACCAACCCGAGCACCTCGTTTCTTTCATCACCTACGGGCCGAACAAGGGAAAGGCCCGTGCCAACAAAAATTGTTGGCTCTAAGACATCAACAACAACAACCTCGTTTCTTCAGACCTTCTGCAACCACGTCCAGAGGATGACCAACGAGCTGGTCGAAACAAGTCGACGGTACCTAGAATAGAACCTGAACCCAGACGAACGATTTCTGATTGGATATTTTAATAAAAGACTTCCAATATTCACTGTCCTTTTCCAACATGAATATCGGCCCAGTTACTGACTAGCATCGCTGAGCCTGAAAAGCGAATCATAAGGAGGATAGAAAAGACACTATATAAGATAAATTCGCATAATACAGCCATCCTTTTTAATGATAATAATAATAATAATTTGGTTCTTGATTATTATGCGTTCGTTCAAAAATTACAGATTCATTCAGTAGAATTTTAATGTTTACCTTCCGCAAGGAGCTGATAAAAGTTTATGTATTCACCTGTGCCTTGGTGTCCTTAAGATACGTGAGAGAGAGAGAGAGGAGGTTGAGAGAGAGTTACATACCTATATTTCATTTCGAGGACTAACTTGAGCCCCTAAGAGGGTTTAACTAGAGAACAGTTGGGAAATCAGAAGTGTAATCACCGTAACAGCCTTTGCAGCCAACGAGGAGGCGGTGAGGCAATTGACGGAATAGTTCGGAACTTCCGGGATCCCGACGACGACGAGTTAGGGCCAATTACAGTCGAAGAGCAATTAAACTCCGTCAGAAGAGTTAAGTACGAACTGCGAAAGGGCCTTATAATACCACCTCGTGACACGCCCGGCTTCCAAACGACGCCGTGCTTGCAAAGTCAATTTCATTTTGCGAAGGTAATTTAACTTGCTCGTTGTCTTGAAACAAGCACGTCAGCTTCCGAAGAAATTAATTATCCATATTCTCATCATAGTCCTTTATGCAAATATAGAAAAACCAGCAATACTGAATGCAACAATGCCATCATGTTTATACAGTTATTATAAAACAAGTCATTTGTCTTCTTATTATAAACCAAAAGCAGAATGACTCTCCATCCAACCGCCATTCTTGCAGATGGCTTCATTTCTTTTAAAAAATACGTTTTCTAAAGAAAAATTTAAAAAGGTAATTCCTTCAGAGGAAGTTAAAGGCAGAATGAAAATAAGAAAATTGTTCTAAATTCCGGAATTTGTTACTTAGGATTGGATGGACAAAGAAGAGCAGAAATGTAGTGATCAGCAGTGTAAGGTAAAAACATGTTCAGTAAATGTAAAAATGAATGTAAGGAACACATGAGTGATATACAAAAAAAAAAAACTGGCCGCGTTAACGTGATGTAGAAGCGGTAATTTATTTGTTGAACACATCATCACCTGAAGGCATTCATGTATGTAGCAGGAAAACTTTATCCTTTATTATGCAGTTACAGGATGACTGTGGTTTCCAGTTTACCTCTAAAGACAGTCACCTCTTCAGGGAAAGAGAAACACTAATGTAAAGTCATACTACATGTGTGCATACACATGAAAATAACAAGCAAACACATACATTTTATACAAACATACATGCATACATACAGGCACACACACCCACACATACAGTATACATTTGTGTATATACATACAAATATATAGCTGTGTGTGTGTATGTATGCATATGTGTAATATGTGTGTGTGTGTATATATATATATATATATATATATATATATATATATATATATATATATATATATATATATATATATATATATATAATATATATACATATACAAGCGTGCGTGTGTGAGTGAGCGTATGTATGTATGCATTATGTATGACGCATTCCCACTTCGTACTCCATCCTGCTCTCTTCTTCCCCCGGGCCATCAACCTCGACGCTGCTGCTCCTGGAGGACGGCCTCCCCCACCCCTTCGCATTTCCAGGGGAGCAAAAGTTGCCCAGAAGGTCAACTGGCAGCCTCAGAGAAGCGGAAATTAGATCACTTAGCCTTTGCGTCGTCAGCCCCAGGTGCCACTGGTTGTGATGATAGACATTCACAAGGAGAGAGAGAGAGAGAGAGAGAGAGAGAGAGAGAGAGAGAGAGAATTTCTATCGGAAGCATAACATACGTATGCAGGAATACATCCACACATGAAATGGGCTTAAGTAATTTTTGCGTATAGATATTCGTATTTGATGAATTTATGTTTACCCATAAAATTTGACTACTCTTTGTATATAGACGAGTGTTATGCGAATTTGTGGCCTCTCCAGTAAATAAATAAATAAATAAGTAAATATTTATACATATGTAAATGTATGAATATATAAATAAAGGCAATGGCACGAAGTTAAGAGAAACAGTGGAGTACTGCAAGGCCTTTCGACTTATAGTCCTTTACTTAGCGGACTGAAGAAATATGAAAATAAGTTTACAAAGAAATCTCGTATAAATGACAGATGGGGTTTATAAAGGAAAAAATATATACCTAGAATCCAACACAATTGAAGAATTAGCACACCTACCAAAACAGGGTTAATATTTAATAGATTTTTAGCTGTTTTGCCTGCTGGTATTGATGTAAATGATTTACTCTCTAATTTGAATAACCAGGTGCCATCCATCAAGTTTGCTTTAAAATTAGAAAAAGACAATTGTCTCCCTGTCCTAGATGTTTTAATACATAGAGAATTATTTCAATGCAAATTCATTATTTATAGGAAACCAACTAACAACTTATGTCCATTTTTATTCAGGCCAACACCTTAATATCAAAATATCCATTTTTTCTTGTATGTTTTTAAGAACATTGCGCACTGTCAGTCCCCAATATTTGGATCAAGAAATCGAATACATAAGAAAAATAGGGACAGATTTATGCTGTCCTTCACATACTAGATATTTGTTATAATAAAGCCCATCAGAAGTTTTATAGTGAAGGTAACATGGAGAAAGAAACCCTAAGAACATTCTTAGCTTGCCACATTTTAGCGGTTTTGAAAACATAAAATCATTGTAAAAATCTTTTAATGTCAACCTCGTTTCTTCTTATAACAACACACTAAAAGGAATGTTAACAAAAAATAGTTCTAAGGAAAACAACAACATATAATATATAAAATTCCATGTTTGGACTGCCCCTCTTTTTATATCGGCCAATGTAGCAAGGATTTAGACGTACGGATTAAGCACCATAAGTATTCTGTCAAAACTGGGCAGACATCCAATACTATATTCATTCATTTAAATGAAAACTCTCACAGGATAAATTGGACTGAAAGTTCAGTGATTGCCAGTTCGAAAGATTTTTCTTCACAAAATCTTTTAGAATCTGGTATTATACAGCTTACTTCCATTTATAATTTTAATCTTAGCTCTGGCATGTATTATTTGGATTCCTGTATAAGTAAAATGTTCATGAATGACCTAAAAGTTGAAATCACTGACTTAATTAAAAATTAGTTACCTTATATATATTTTCTATGTATTCATATGTTTAATATTTTTTTTTTTTGTACAACTGTTCACCTTGTAAAATTTCTTATCGTTTACCAAAATGAGAATTACTGAATTGTAATTTTATAACATTTTTGGTGGTCCTTGTATAATCTTTTAATTGTCCTGTCCCTGGTTCTGAGCCGATGACCCTGATCCTCTGTAAAATCTCTCAAATATTAACCCAGTTTTGGTAGGTCTGCTAATTGTTCAATTGTGTTGGATTGCAGGTACATATTTTTTCCTTTGTAATCCCCATCTGTCATTTATACGAGCTTTCTTTGTAAACTTATTTTTTATATTTCTTCAGTCTGCTAAGTTAGGGACTATAAGTCGAAAGGCCTTGCAATACTCAATCGTTTCTCTTTCTTTCGTGGCATTGCCTTTATTTATATATTCATCACGTTCCATAGTTTCGTGATTCAGATATATATATATATATATATATATATATATATATATATATATATATATATATATATATATATATATATATATATATATATATATATATATATATATATATATATATATATATATATATATATATATATATATATATATATATATATATATATATATATATATATAATTTTCGAGTCTGGAGAAATTCTCTGGTTGCGTTTCTGAACAATCTGACAATATGGTACACTCCTTTAGATGCCATTTTCTAAAGTATTCCTGGAAACACCAAGGATACTCAATAAAAAATAAAATTAATTTAATAAGAAGCAATGAAACTGGTAGCAGTGCAGTAGGTTTCATTAAAGAACGTCCTGCTATTTATGTTTACCGCGACTTATTCGGTAGAAAAAAAAAAACATTATTTTTCACCTGAAATACGAACACCGTTACATCTATAACGACAAAATATCTACACCGGAGAGAAAAAATGTACGACAGTTTTTAGCATTATAAAAAAAATCCAATTTCACAAAGAAACAAAATTCGTGGTCATAACTGACTTGCTCTATCTACGGAAAAAAAACCCGAATGTGTTGCAATCCTCGTACATCAGACACCCTTCGACATGCCAGAGTCATAAGCGTTTCTCTGAAAAGGAAGCGTCAGCAATGAATCATCCATTTATAGTCTTCTGGCATTTAGTTAGGTTTAGATATAGCTGCTGGAAGAGAGAGAGAGAGAGAGAGAGAGAGAGAGAGAGAGAGAAATATTTCCCTCTTGTATTATTTCATAACGTTGAGAAGCCAAATTGCAGAAACCTTCTAATTAATAAGACATTCATGTCAATTCAAGGTCATGTTATGCTTCAACAGACAACATCCCTACGTAAACAAGGATGAATATTACGAAAATACTTAGTTCACAAGATCACTAAGACGTTAATACATTCCTCAATTACAATTTTTTCTTAACAGAAGAAAAATAGCAATACGTAGTCAAATGTTTTTTTTTTTATTTTACTGACAGGACAACGTACCAGAAGACGTATGGGGAAAAAACGATCATTAAACTTAACATGGAATGGGGAGAGGTGGGGAAAATTGTAGGAATTCAAAATGAAAAGGCCGAAATATTTTCATTAAATTTAAAGAGGAAAATGAGGTGAAAAAAATTACTACTTAAAAAGGAAAGAGGAGAGAAAAATCATTAACATCCAAGAGGAAAGAGGCCACTTAGTACCTGCAAAGGAATGCATTTTAACAAACCTTAATTCCAGTGTAAAAGGAGATAGTAACGCAATACCACCAAACGCACAAACAAACATAGGAGGGTAATCCTAGACGCAATGAGCCGCCCATCCACGAAAACAGGTACGTCTAAACGACATGTTGCGAGACTTGTTTGATGTCATAAAATCTGCATCTGGTGTCCTAAAATCTGTTTTAATAACCTAAAATTTGTTTTGATGTCCTAAAATCTGCTTTGATGTCCTAAAATCTGTTTTTATTACCTAAAATTTGTTTTGATGTCCTAAAATCTGTTTTGATGGTCTAAAATCTGTTTTGATGTCCTCAAAACTGTTTTGATGTCCTCAAACCTGTTTTGATGACCTAAAACCTGTTTTGATGTCCTAAATTTTGTTTTGAAGTCCTAAAATCTGTTTTGAAGTCCTAAAATCTATTTTGATGACCTAAAAATCTGTTATGATGCCCTAAAATCTTTTCCATAAGTCGGATTACGTTGAGGCTGCACAATATCCAGTGACTCTTATGAAAATAATAAATTAAATTAAAAGAAAACACTGCGGTGCTTTCTTAGTTTTGACAGGGTAAGGGCGCATGCCCCAAAGATGCTGATTTGGAAATGGATCAGGACAGGAAAACATATTTGTTAAGCATAACTTGGCAATGAACCTGAAATCAGCGGTTACTGCTTGGTGAACCGTTTGGGAAATTTTCTTTTTCATTCCTCGAAAATATTCCGAAAATTTTCTGGTTAATTATTATTATTATTATTATTATTATTATTATTATTATTATTATTATTATTATTATTATTATTATTATTATTATTATTATTCCGAAGATGAATCCTATTTAATTCAAACAAACCCACCACAGAGACCACTGACTTGAAATTCAAGCTTCCAGAGAATATTGTGTTCATTAGAAAGAATTAACAGAAGGTGATGGAAAATACAGAAAAAAAAGAGATCACTTATTAAAAAAAAAAAATAAAATAACAAAGTTATAAATAATTAGATAAAAATGTAAGTAAATTAATAAAATGCAAGGAAAATTGTATGAAGATAGTAATGCATTGTATCTTCGCTTAAACTTTTGAAGTTCTGTGGGCATTCATACCTTACCTCTTCTTTTTTTTTCTCTCTTTACATTCAGAAAAAATAATTTGCAAGTTTACATCATTTTCAACCTTGCAAACTCAAGTGATGTAGTTCAAGACTTCGTTTTTGGAAAGAGGGATGGTAAAACTGAAAATACGGTGAGCAACTCAAACAATTCAAAATTATGAAGCAAATAACATCTGAAAATCAACTGCGTTAGGCGCTAAAGGCTGGATAGTATTAAATAAGTGAATAAAATTAATATATTCGTGTTGTTTTAGACAAGAATACAAACACGTCGACATTATAGCCCACAATTGATATTGCATTCATAAAAATCATATCCAAAACGCTGAAATAGTTATAGAAAAAATTAAATATTAAAAGTGATAACTGAAGAACAGGTTAATCCTCATCCTGCTAAAAAAAATGATTGAGGATTACAAGAGTGAAGGAAAAAAAGACAGAGATTACTATAAAAAACATGAGCGTGAAAAGGATGTCGGGGAAAGGGGGGGGGGTGGGGAGGGAGGTTCCTCCCGAGATTATAAGGTAATGTAATTTGTTTATGCGATCAATGTATCGATCGACTCGACAGAGTAATGGCCCTCTTAGACATGTAGAGAAAATAAAGCGTTACCTCGACCTTCCTTCGATCAATAACGGCATTATGAAGGTAATTGGGCGGAGCATAAGCTGGGTAAGGATGTAAGGAGTAAGGTAGTGCAGAATGAAAGATGGGCAGACACACAAACAACCATTTAAGATATGTATGTATGTATGTGTATATATATACATATATATGTATATGTATCTATATATATGTATAATATACTGTATATATATACATACATAATCATATATATATATATATATATATATATATATATATATATATATATATATATATATATATATATATATATATATATATATATATATATATATATATATAGAGAGAGAGAGAGAGAGAGAGAGAGAGAGAGAGAGAGAGAGAGAGAGAGAGAGAGAGAGAGAGAGAGAGAGTACCAGAAAATGCTGTATACACAGTAACTGAGCATAAGTTTAAAAACGTTTTGACAAAAAAAAAAAAAAATCCCCAACAATGCAAAAGGGAAGACATAAATAAACAGAGAAATAAGACTTTTAACAGAAGAAGATGAAAATTCATCTGTCGATCATTTCTCCTTGAATAAATTAACCCATAACCAATTGTTCCTTTACATAGTTAGCCATACCGTGACTTCGGTTGACTCTCCCTATATAACTTATGCAAAACCAAGCTGACTATCTGAGTAGCTGACTAGCTGACTAGCTGCCTATCTACATTTCTGCCTTCCTGACTAGCTGAGTAGCTGCCTATCTAACTATCTGCCCAACTGCCTAACTGACTTTCTGCCTATCTGTCTATATGAATATCTGCCAAGCTGACTATCGGACTATCTGCCTATATGATTATCTGCCTGGCTGACTATCTATCTATCTAACTAGCTGACTACCTGTCTATCTGCCTAGCAGTCTATCTGCCTAGCAGTCTACCTGACTAACTGCCCAGCTGACTATCAGTCTACCTAACAACCTGACTGTCTGACTAACTGACTATCTGCCTAGGTGACTCTCTGACTACCTGACTCTCTGACTAGCCGACTATCTAACACTCTTGACTATCTGACTAGCTGACTACCTGACTATCTGCCTAGCTGACTGTCTACTGACTAGCTAGCTGACTATCTTCCCCTGATTAAGTGACTATGTGGCTATTTGCTTAGCTGACTCTCCGATTATCCTGACTAGCTGACTATCTGGCCATTTGCCTAGCTGACCACCTGACTGGCTGCCTAGCTGATGGGCGTCACAAAAGCTACCTCATTCAAAAACGCTGGCTGGTGTAGATAATTTCCCTGGCCCAACAATACACCCTATATAATAATGAAGACAGACTTCCACCTGCCCCAAGGCTGCTGGATCACCCTCATTCTGCGCGGTTACAAAATGTTCGATAGGAATTCTGCTGCCGTGGCACGTACATGGAACCACGAAGAGTAAATATAAATTGGCAGAAGAAGATAATTGAATAAAGAAAAAGAACTGGAGGAATAGTGGAGCAATTGAAAATAGAAGGTTGAATAAAAGGGGGAAAATTATGCATGTATGTATGTATGGTAGCATTGGAGGAAAACGAAGTGGAATTTACGTAGCAGACCATGAATTTACGTTAAAGTGAAAGAAATGAAAGGTAAATATTAGGTAATAGAGGGAGGGATTCAAGTAAATTTAAACAGAGAAAGGGATTCAAGCAAACTAAAAACAACAGACGAGAGTAAAATTTTATTTAATGAGTAATAATATTGGCGAGAAGAGTATACGTAAAGTAGGATAGTAAGGAAATAAACTAAATGTTAAAGGGACGAAGAAACTTAATTAATGCTAAGATAGGAGTGGCGTTTAGGTTGAGGAGCAAAGAAGAAGGAAGTGTATTAAATCACCAATTAAAGGCCAGTGAAAATGTCTAAAAATAAGAAAAAAATATTTATACTCTCCTCATTATAACTCGCTTTTGTAATGGCATGTTGGTGGAGAACTTGTTTCATTCTGAAAACATTTTAAAACACGACATAAACTTTCTTTAGATAAAACAAGGAGAATAACATTCTAAAATGTAAAGAAAGGAGAATATTAAGTTGAAGTCAAATGTCATAGATTTAGTTGTTCTCACCCAGAAAGCAAATCATTAACCTTTTATTTGGATTTTATATAGGCTACCGTCAAGATTTGGCGGTTTGTCATTGAAAAAAAAGTAAAATTATATGCCACAGAGCATTTCGAAGTGACGATATAAAAATCCAAAAAATACTTTTAGGAGACTAGGTGAAAACATTTTTTATATTTATTTGTTTATTTGTTAATTAGTTAATTTATCTGCTTTTCTTATAACTGATCTCTTTCTGTATTTTCCATCACCTTCTGTTCCGTCTTTCCACTGAACACCATATTCTTTGGAAGCTTGAATTTCAAGTCAATGGCCCAAGTGGGCTTACTCCGTAAAAATAGGGTTCATCTTCGGAATAATAATAATAATAATAATAATAATGTCATCATATTTGCGGCAATATTGTAATCATGTGTCGCATGGACTGTACATACAATTTACTTACGTTACACAATAATTTATTAGCGCGTGTACATAATCGGGGAAAGAGAGAGAAAAAAAAGAGGGTGTCAGTCAATACTTGTCATTTGTGTCTATAATCGAAGGTTTGCGACTTATTCTCTTTCTCTCTCTCTCTCTTCGAAGGCTTGCAATTTATTCTGTCAGTCTGTCTATCTCTTTCTATCTCTTCATAAGGTTGTGATTAACTATCGCTCTCTCTCTCTCTCTCTCTCTCTCTCTCTCTCTCTCTCTCTCTCTCTCTCTCTCTCTCTCTCTCCAGAAGTTTGCGATTTAATTTCTCTCTCTCTCTCTCTCTCTCTCTCTCAGAAGTTTGTGATTTAATCTCTCTCTCTCTCTCTCTCTCTCTCTCTCTCTCTCTCTCTCTCTCTCTCTGCCAGCCATTAACATTAGGTTAATCTTCACGATATTGGCGAAAAAAGATTGAGCCTTTAATGAGATGCGCCTGACAGCAGAAGACATGATCGAGTCGGGTAGGTGACTGAATCTAAATATGAAAGGAGTCATAGAAGTGTGTGTTTTTTTTTTTTTATTGGGTTTAAGAGGTAATGATCCATTACATTCATGAGATGTGAAACTCTCTCAAGACTCTGTGGATGATTCCATGCACTGATATAATTGTGATATATATATATATATATATATATATATATATATATATATATATATATATATATATATATATATATATATATATATATATATATATATATATATATAGATATATATATATATATATATATATATATATATACTGTATATATATATATATATATATATATATATATATATATATATATATATATATATATCACTGTCGAATCAGGTATTTGTAATTAGAATCGATATCAACCCACCTCTACCATGTTAACAGTGTAGTACGTTTGTCGCATGCAGCCATATTATGAATGAATTCTATCACATCACCGTGATTCATATATAAGCATTAAACTGCAAATGTCCTTTAATATATAGCCTACATAATATATATATATATATATATATATATATATATATATATATATATATACACACACACACAGAGAGAGAGAGAGAGAGAGAGAGAGAGAGAGAGAGAGTTCGCAAGTTCGCCTTATGTATAAATACACACGACATTTGATAACATTAACCAAGCCACAATGGTATGGTTTAGATATAAAATTACCTATCAACCTGTACATCATTGATTTTTTCTCTCTCCAATACAAATGCAATGATGAAATAATATGAGGT
Organism: Macrobrachium rosenbergii; assembly: GCF_040412425.1. Lineage (NCBI taxonomy): Eukaryota > Metazoa > Arthropoda > Malacostraca > Decapoda > Palaemonidae > Macrobrachium > Macrobrachium rosenbergii. The sequence continues at coordinate 45,502,048 of NC_089746.1, forward strand.
TTGGTCACGTAATAAAATATTTAAGGTACCCATATATACTATAAGCAATTGCATTCATTTTCTATAATATCCATCCCCAACAGAAAATGAAAACTTTGGGTCCTGCTTATAATCTTTAGTTAAATGATTTGACCAAACTTATCTTTACCTAACCTAAGCTCGGATGCCCTGTCCTTGCCTGGGATGGAGGGCGGTTGGGGTGGAGCTCAACACCCCTGGACTAATAGGTTAAGTTTCTACATAAGGTTTAAATGAACAATAAGGCTGCTTTATATAATTGTGACAGTAGAGAATGACTACACTAACTGAGAGAGAGAGAGAGAGAGAGAGAGAGAGAGAGAGAGAGAGAGAGAGAGAGAGAGAGAGAGAGAGAGAGAGAATTATATCACGATCGTTGTAGTGGACTCTGTTGAACTCCCTTTTTGAACTGTTAAACTCTCTCCTTGGAACTCTGTTGAACTCCCTCTTTTGAACTCTCTTGAACTCCCTTTTTTTGAACTGTTAAACTCTCTCCTTTGAACTCTGTTGAACTCCCTCTTTTGAACTCTCTTGAACTCCCTTTTTTGAACTGTTAAACTCTCTCCTTTGAACTCTCTTGAACTCCCTCTTTTGAACTCTCTTGAACTCCCTTTTTTGAACTGTTAAACTCTCTCCTTTGAACTCTGTTGAACTCCCTCTTTTGAACTCTGAACTCCCTCTTTTGAACTGTTAAACTCTCTTTTGAACTCTTTTGAACCCTGTTGAACTCCCTCTTTTGAACTGCTAAACTCTTTTGAACTCTCTTGAGCTCCCTCTTTTGAACACTGTTGAACTCCTTTTTTTGAACTGATGTACTCTCTCTCTCTCTCTCTCTCTCTCTCTCTCTCTCTCTCTCTCTCTCTCTCTCTCTCTCTCTCTCTCTCTCTCTCTCTCTCTAATAAAAAGCCTACCTATGACAATTAGGTTGTTAAGAAAGCTTTCATGAAATACCGATGTGAGAAGACAAAAATATAGGCAATACAATAAAAGCATGAAAATCAACATAAGAATCCATACATTGCCTCCACTATATAGGCCTAGTCAAAAGTCAGATAGGCCTAGGTTACCATAACCAGCGCTAAAAAATAACCGGTGAAACTCTTATGAAATTTCATATGGGAAAAGTCGTAGGCTACTACCGACGATATTTTGTAATTAAATCTTAAGTAATCAAGGAGAAATATAAGTTACGTAAGAAGAACCCAGTATTTTTAGTTAGCCTTTCGTTTTAAATGAAAATGATGCTCTATTTACCACAGAAAACGCTGAAAGAAAACGGGCATAAATGGTAAGCTAAAGGAAGCTTTCACTCAATAGTTACATTGCATAACAAAAACTTTAACTATTATCATAATCCTTTTTGTTGTTTTTGATGTTGATATTGTTAATAAGAAATCTATGCAGACAAAAATGATATGAAAGTCTATGGCTATCAAAAATGCACTTCAATAAGAACATAACGTTTAGATACTTTCAAGGGAATACACAAGGCCTATACGGGAAAGAAACTAAACTTTGCCACTTAAGAAAGAAAATTATTCCCTAAAAAAGTCTAAGTATAGTCTTATTTGCCCTGTTACTCATATAGCAAGCATACCTAGGTTTTCCCAGTACTTTTTCTTCCAAATCTTAAAGACAGCCAAATTTGGCTACTACACAACTGGATACACAATATACACTACTCTATTGCTTGTAGTTTCATTGTCGCTGGAAGAAATATCAGTTATTGGATAAAACTATCATAATACATACACGAAATAGGAAATTACGGCCGGTCTAAGATATGATTATTCTGACTACATTACAACAGCGTCCTGTTGGATAATCCTTTTAACAAGACTTTCACTGAAAGTCTGTCTATAAACACTTATTTATGGCTGAAAACAGCTGTAACTCACTGCCACAAAATTTATTTATTAGTTACTAAAAACATAGAAAAAATAAATATGGTGTTACTTGAATGTCCCCTTAACCTGGAAATGGGCTCAAGTGGAATTTATTTAATTGTTCATTTCATGGTGTGGGATTATCCCCAGAAAACGACAGGGCAGGGTGAGGGGGTGAGGGGCCAGGGGTGGCATTATTACAAACTAACAGAAACAACAAATTAAACTGAAATTAAATTTTTTAAAGAATAATAGCTGTTCTTATAGTGTGTCATTGTGAGTGCTTTTGCGCGCGCGCGCGTGTGTGTGTGTGTGTGTGTGTGTGTGTGTGTGTGTGTGTGTGTCTTGGGAGGTGAGAAGTGAAGCCAGGAAGGTCGTGAGAGAGAGAGAGAGAGAGAGAGAGAGAGAGAGAGAGAGAGAGAGAGAGAGAGAGTGCTCATGTACGTGTGTGTATGTGTTTGTGTGTATGTGTATATGAGTGCATGTATGTGAAATAAGAAGTGAGGATGGGACGTGTGTTTGTGGAAGGGGTGTTTAGGGGGGTATTTGGGGGGTATTTAGAGGGGTGTTTAGGGGATATTTAGGGGTGTTTAGGGATATGTTTAGGGTGTATTTAGGGGGTATTAAGGGGGGGTTATGCTTAGGAGGATGTTCTCAGAGGGCAAGCTCGTGCACAAATAGATCACCAGTAATAGTTTCCCCTCTCAGACGCTATCCCAGGGCAGCAGAAGCATCAAACAGCAGGAGGCCAACTTAATTAACCTATTCCCCTGACTCCCCACTTCCCCATCCGTTCTCTCCCTCCTCCATGTGAGGAAAAGTCATAAGCAGGGCGTAATAATTTAATGAGAAGTATGCGAAAACACTAATTATCTTCCAGTATCCTCTTTGAGCCCAAGGACTAAAATAATTGCTAATATAGAAATTTAACCTTCGAGAGGCATTTTTTAATTTTTGTTAAATTTTTAAGCTAGCATTTACTTCCCATACCCTCTTTGAGCCAAACGAGTTAAATAATTGCCAACATAAAAATGTAAACGTTTGTAATTGTTTTTCTAGTTTTCTGTAAAAGAAAACTAATGTGACGGCTTTGTCTGTCCGTCCGCACTTTTTCTGTCCGCCCTCAGATCTTAAAAATTACTGAGGCTAGAGGGCTGCAAATTGGTATGGTGATCATCCACCCCACAATCGTCAAACATACCAAATTGCAACCATCTAGCCTAAGTAGTTTAATTTTATTTAAAGTTAATCTTAGCCATTATCGTACTTCCGGCACCGCTATTCGTGCCAACAACACAGGCCACCGCAGGACCGTGGTTGAGTTTCATGAGCCGTGGCTGAGGCCACCACCAGGCCGTGGCTGACCTTCCTGGGCCGCGGTTAAGAGTTCCATGGGCCGTGACTGAAAGTTTGGTCCAGAAAACTCGATTGCGCCGAAGAAACTTCGGCGCACTTTTTACTTGCTTTTATTTTTGCGAATTCGTTACTTTTAAAAAAGTACACTTGTTTTAGGAAGCTTGAGGTCATAAAATAAGGCCCTCATACACCCGTTAAGGGCACATAAATGAAATACGTAATTATCTCCATATTTTATGCGAAATTAAAAACAAAAAGAATTATGAAAAAAAAAAATTATGAATAATATGTCTTTTGTAAACTGCATTTTTCACTTCAACGCCATAAATCAGCTTCCGTCAGCAAGGGAAAATATCAGTAAATAATCCGTTTTGTATACAACTTTATACCATATAGTTTATGCTGACAAAAACAGTTCTTGCCTTACATAAATGAAATAATATCAATAACAACAACAACAATACATAGAAAAATTGCAATAGCAACAACATCATTAACAAGAGCATTCTAAGACCGCTAATCTCCGCCAAGGCTGTACGAAACATACCATGCCGTCCCCCGCCCCCCACCAAAAATTTTAAATATCGCTTATTTAGTTCCGAATCGCTCACAGAATGCATTAGTTGTTGCCAGTAACGATGATGACCATCAGTGATATTCTAATAAAAGCTGAGACACAGCTTTTCACTTAACCATATCAACAAACAGACAATCAACAAAAACAAACAGACAAACAAGTAAACTCCTCTTACCAAATTTAACATCCTCGCTGGAAGCGGTAATAGGAAGTATTTTAAACAGCGCAAAACTCCGTCAACGCCAACCCCCACTGAAAATTAATTTTCATTCACCATACTCGATTTGCTGTCATCACTCTCACAATATCAAACAATTTTATGGAAAGGTATAAGTTCCGTTTACAATTGAGAGAGAGAGAGAGAGAGAGAGAGAGAGAGAGAGAGAGAGAGAATGTGTGTGTGAGGAAATCAGATTTGCTCTCAAGATCTTAAGAGAGAGAGAGAGAGAGAGAGAGAGAGAGAGAGAGAGAGAGAGAGAGAGAGAGAGAGAGAGAGAGTGGAAATCTGATATGCTGTCAAGATCCTCAAATTATAAAAAAAATTTGAGATTACGCCTATCCTCCGTTTAATGAGAGAGAGAGAGAGAGAGAGAGAGAGAGAGAGAGAGAGAGAGAGAGAGAGAGCGTGGAAATCTGATACGCTGTCAAGATCCTCACACTCAAAAAATTTGAGATTAGGTATAATCTCCGTTTAATTTAAGAGAGAGAGAGAGAGAGAGAGAGAGAGAGAGAGAGAGAGAGAGAGAGAGAGAGAGAGAGAGAGAGAGTATGCCTTTGTTCAGGTTTCATCTAGGAATTAAAAAAAAAACCTTCAAAGACCCACAGACCTGCAACGCCATCGGTACAAAAGAATAAGAAACGTTACAAGAACTCTGGTGATTTAGTACAACGTTAACTACAAATAATCTCCGCCGAACCCATTAATGACCTTCAAATTTTCCGGATTATAAATTAATCTTATCACGCCAAGCTTCTATTCAGACCACTAAGTAGCTTTACGTAATCTCGGAAGGTAAAATACAACTCCATGATGAATACATTTATGAGAACAGGATTATTTAAACAAAAATCTCGTTTAATTTTTATATTATTCGATTACGAAGTCTGCCGCCACTGATTTCATTCCCGGTAGAATCCATCTGGAAGTTTTAGCGTGCTCTAAACACCAGCTGAAGCTTCTCTGAAGCCGTAGCTTATGTTGAAAGATAAAGGATAAAGCATATTTTCCTGTGACATGAAACCCCTCCACATTTTATATTTTCCGTGAAATTATTTTACGTGGAACCGTCCATAAAAAAAGGAAAAAAATTCTCTCATACTCATGAAAAAATTGAGAATTTTACCCAATCTCATTGACTTATCAAACAGAATCTCTCTCTCTCTCTCTCTCTCTCTCTCTCTCTCTCTCTCTCTCTCTCTCTCTCTCTCTCTCTCTCCGCTAAATAGATAAAAGTATAAATTAGTCGATTGGAAACAGCTTCCAAGTGTGATTTCGATAACCAGAAAATAAACGAGATATGACATAAAAATGACAAACTCATTAAACAATGGCGCCAAGGACGCAAATTCAATTACTTGAGCAATCTCCACGATGCGAGAAAACCAGTTTTATAAACGTATGGAAACTTAAGAGTCGTTTTTGGAATTAAGCTAAAGAACATTATATTTATCATGCGTAATGCGCATGCACTTGCATACTCAGGGAACACGGGCATTGAAGCAGAAAAATAAGATTGAAGAATAGAATAGAATAGGATATAGAATTTAGGCCAAAATCCAAGCCCTTGGACCTATGAGCTCATTCAGAGCTGAAACGGAAATTGAAAGTAAAAAGGATCTTAAGGGTGTAAGAGGAGAAAATCCTCGCAGTTGCACTATGAAACTATTGTTAGGAGAGAGTGGAAAGTTAGATGTAAGAATATAATGTGAACGGAGGTACAGTAAAAGGAATGAAAGGGGTTGCAACTAGGGGCCGAAGGGCGCTCCAAAGAACCTTAAGTAAATAAGATTAAAGCGTTAAAAATACTTTCGTAAAATTTGAACCACTTCTTGAGAAGTAGAGAGAGAGAGAGAGAGAGAGAGAGAGAGAGAGAGAGAGAGAGCGTAATCGTTAAGTTGATAACCGCTAGTCAAATATATTACGTATTTCTCTCACGGCCAAAACCATCGGGTTGGAAAAGTTGCACAGAATAAAAATTCGATTACCTTCAGTTGAAAAGTGCACTCTGTATATTCTAACACGTGCTGCTTACTTAAACGCATTAAAAACAAGTAAAATATGCGCCGAAGTTTCTTCGGCGCAATCGAGTTTTCTGTACACCGATAATCAAGGCCACCGAAAATAGATCTATCTTTTGGTGGTCTCGTTGTAATGCTGTTTGAGCCGCGTCCCATGAAACTTTAACCACGCTTGTGGCCTGGTCTATATCGTTGCCAGACGCACGATTATGGCTAAATTTAACCTTGAATAAAATAAAAACTTCGGAGACTTGAGGGCTGCAGTTTGGTATGTCTGATGATTGGAGGGTGGATGATCAACATTCCAATTTGCAGCTCTCTACCCTCAGTAGTTTTTAAGGTCTGAGGGCGGATAGAAATAGTGCGGACGTACAGACAAAGCCGGCACAACAGTTTTCTTTTCAGAAAATTAAACACTGGTTCAGCAAAAAAAAAAAAAAAAAAAACCTAAGGCCTAACAAGTGGTCAATGTACCTATAACTAACAATACCAATCTTACAATTCCACCAGAAGAGCGTCAACATTTTCTCTAAACAACAAGAAAAGAGCTACAACTGGGAAACGGTTGACTACGCAAAGAAAAAAATTCCGCCAAGGCCTCATAATAAAATGCAGCGGTTAGTGTGGAATGACCTCTGATAAAACGGCTACATAACCCAAGTAATTTCCTGGTCCCAACGCTAACTTATATAATCCAGTAACTCGACCACCTCTCATGCTAGACGCTGCCGAAGCCAAAACTGCGAGTGTTGCAAGTTTAGCAGTTTTTCCGTCGTCCAGAACATAAGCATAATCCGTATAAAAAATAGAATAGAGTACAGAATTTAGGTCAAAGGCCTAAGCGCTGGGACCTATGAGGTCATTCGGCGCTGAAAGGGAAACTGAGAGTAAAAAGGAACCTCGTAGTTGCACTATGAAACAATTGTTAGAGGGTGGAAAATACGATGGAAGAAAGAGAATACGAACGGAGGTACGGTAAAAGGAATGAAAGAGGTTGCAGCAGCTAGGGGCCGAAGGAACGCTGCTAAGAACCTTAAATAATGGTGCACGGCATGAGGTACTCTGAGGGCACTATAACTCCCTACGGGGTAATTCGTGTAAAGCATCCTAGCTTTATGAAATTACAAATAATTACAGAAATAAAAAATATTTGAAAACAAGAAAGGCAATTGGCTTATCTTAACAGTATTGTATTGGTTTTGTTAATTTTATAGTAGAAATACCAACTCTGAAAAACAGCCAAGGCAATTTCCCCCGGCGATTGCAAGAATTTCCGAACATTAGTGGGAAATGTCTCCAGAATTTGTGTGTGGAAGAAAGGAAAGGAGAAACTGTAATATATAAATATAAAATAATTATATATATATATATATATATATATATATATATATATATATATATATATATATATATATATACGTATATATATATATAAGCATAAAATACACTGCTATTATAAGAATGAAAACAGTTAAACGGGTACATGAAGCAAAAGAGGTTTAAGGCTACCATCCCGTTTATAATATTAAAAAAAAAAAGAGATCAAAGTTACGAAGAGAATGAATCGATAATGCAATATATAAATGACGAATGTTAATTCCTCTAAAATACCAGTCTACCACAAAAAAGCAAATCATATATATGGAAGCAGAAGTGCTTGAACTGGTCGGTAAATTGTATTCAATGAACCAAGGGATCCTGAAAAAATCTTTTAATAGATATTAGGGATAAAATTCTAGTGTGGTAAAAAGAAATTCAATGGAAGGCATAAAAGAGGTGGGAAATGTACTGCAGTCACTTATGGACAATTTTTATATTTTTTAAATTTAATTTCTATCCTAATTTTTCGTTAAATTTTATTTTACTGGCATTCCTTAACATTATTAACTCACAAAACTAGATTAGCGTCACCCTCTACAGCTGGAACCATTTACTTTTATTTTTACATCATATATATCTATGCATATACTTGACCACGCCGTGTAACGGGGCAGTGCCGTTAGTTCACCTCGCGGGGTGCACTGTGGCCATTATTGTAGCACCCCCTCGGCCCCTAGCTTTTATTTTACCCGCAATCCCACTTCCTTTCTTCCATCTTGCTGTCCAACCACTCTAACTCCGTTTTTCCACTCTCTTTGGGACTGACAACTTAAATTGCATGAAGTCATCAAATCAGTGTGCAAGTCCACACATCATTATGTACTTAAAAATGATTCAATCAATTCTGAAGAATTTTTCTTTTCCAACTTTTTCATGGGTGAACATCGTAGTTGCTCCACTCGCTTCACTCAAATTTTCAAGAATTCCTTTCATTTCTTCAATTCTTCAATTAACTAAGTCTGAACATTGATGGGGAGGTAGATTAATGATCTTGGATAAATGTTTTAAATAAAAGTTATTTTTAAGGAAACCTCGAGGATCATGAAAAAAGTCAAACGAAAAATAACCAATTAAACTAAATGCGTGATAACGTAAAAAAAAAATTTTCTAAGTATAGCTGATGGACATATGATGATAATAAAAAATTAATGACTGTGAATACAAATTACCAAAAAAAAAACACAAATAAAAAAGGTATTAAAGATGTTAAATATACGATAGTGAGAACAGGGCAACAAAATAAGAATAAAGTTTGATTTACAGAAAAGATAAAATGAGAAGGAAAGTGATTTATAGGGAAGAAAATAAGAAAAAGTTGATTCATAGGAAAGATAAAATAACAAAAAAGTAATTTACAGGAAAGAAAATAAGAAAAAACAGTGACTTACAGGAAAGATAGAATATGAAAAATAGTGTTTATACGAAAGATAAAATAAGGAAAAAGATGATTCATAGGAAATATGGAATAAGAAAAAAATGTGATTTACACAAAAGAAAAAATAAGAAAAAAGTGATTTATAGGGAAGATAAAATAAGAAAAAAGGTGATTTATAGGGAAGATAAAAAAAGGAAAATGTGATTGACAGGAAAGATAAGACAAAAAGTGATTCATAAGAAAGATAAAATAAGAAAAATCTTGATTCATAAAAAAGATAAAATCAGAAAAAGGTGATTTACAGGAACGATAGAATAAGAAAATGGTGATTTATAGGGATGATAAAATAGGAAAAAACAGCGATTTAAAGGAAAGATAAAGGCGATTTATATGAAAGAAAATAAGAAAATAGGTGATTTATGGGAAAGATAAAATAAGAAAAAAGGTGATTTATAGGAAAGATAAAATTACAAAAAAAAAAAAGTGATTTACAGGAAAGATAAAATACGAAAAAGGTGATTTATAGGATGATTTATAGGATAAAATAAAAAAAAGGTGATTTACAGGAAACATAAAACAGCCTTTAGCGGCACATAAAAAGACAAAACAAAAACAGGAGTGGAAAGTGAATATTACACTTATCGGAAAATCTTGGCCCTCTAGCCACCCCCGAAACCCCCCCCCCAACATAACAATATATGAATATTAACAATGACTATACATTATTTTACATTTCAGAAATAGCAGATAACATGAGTGCATTACAGACCAACGGCATCGAGGAAATGAGCTGGAGATATATTAACTGAAAGCAATCATTTCACGCAATTAATTTCGAGTGGATTAATGACTGAGTCTAATGAGATTCTGATGACACGGACAATATTTATTTCCGATGACCCGCTGAAAGGGAGAAAGTGTAAACAACCGGCATTATTATTATTATTATTATTATTATTATTATTATTATTATTATTATTATTATTATTATTATTATTATTGATGCTCAATAAAATAATAATTTGTGGAAAGAGGTAAAGCATGCCAAGACTAAAAAAAAAAAAAAACAGATATTTCAGGTAAAATAAATGATAAAAAAAAACAATAAACACATTAAACAGTAAAACAGCCATCGACTCAACTTGTTTTTGTTGACGCAGTTTAACTGACTAAGGTCTACAAATGATTCAGGCTTCAAAAATACACTTTTCCAGGAGAAAATAGGCAGAAAGTTAGTGGGGGAAAATGCACGCGAGTTTAGGAAACAAAATAATTAGCATTTTGTCAGCGGACTGTGGGAAAAAATAGGTCAAACTGTTTGAGCAACAAACATGTTTGTCGCTCAAACATGAAATAAAACTTGAAGAAAGTAAATTTTAATGATGATAAAACTTTAATAAGGGTAATTATACAGTAACGATACACTGACATGAATAATTACGTAGCAATTTATACCTGAAAACTTTAATTGAATAGCAATAAAAGCCGATAAGTGCACTTGAATATCCATGAAACACTGACAAGGTTGTTAAATAAGTAATTTAATTTTGAAACAATGATAAAGATAATTTCATGGTAAGAAATCCCCCAGGAACTTCATAGTGATTAAATAACATTAAGACTGATAGTTAATTAAACAGTGATGAAAGCCTTTTCACAATCATACATTTTCGCAGTCGTGCACTTTCACAATCACACATTTTCACAGTCACGCATTTTCAGAATCATACATAACAGTAATTCAAATGTAGATTATTCTAATGCTGAGCAACTCTGAAATACAGGAAAATTAATACACGCGCGCAATGTTCACGAGAGATGGAGATACGATAGTCTGATAGTCTTAAAAAAAAAAAAAAGCAAGGTCCAAAAATATAGTTATAAACTGTAAATATGATAAATACCATACCAGATATAATAGCTTGATAATATTAAAAGGACGCAAGACTCAAAAATAAATTTATAAACATAAAAATATAACAAATACCATATCTCGCACTGCACAAAAAAAAGATAACTTTGAAACAAAAATCCAAATATAACTATTCTAACGAACCATATTCTACTGGAAGAAAAAAATCAATTTACTGGACTATGAAGGTATTCCAGCAGCCTGAGATGAATACGTCCCTGGAGAACTGTAGACATCCATCCAGATCTTGAATATTTCTTCCAGTAGTGATATATGGAGATAACGTTTTTCATCCCGAGTAAAAATATTTTATTTCCCTATAGTATTACGCTGTATTTAAGGCCTTCCTCATTTTTCGTCGGCATGTTTTTCTTTTATTTTCTTATTATTACAGTGAAAGTAGATTTTCTGAATTTTTTTGTTTTTGTTTTATTCTTTTCCAAAAGGGCAAAAAAATAGAAATATGAATACATCTTACTGGGCAAAAAAAAAAAATATGAGTGTCTTATTGGGCAAAAAATAAAAATATGAATTCGTCATTGCCAACAACAATCATTATTGGTTAATTAAGTAAAGCAGGTTAACGATTAGACGAGTCTATTAGAAGAGTGTTTAAAAGGACTGTTTTTTTATGTTATGACGCATCAGGGTTCAGGAAAATATTTACTAAATCTGTTAGTATTTAACTGGCTGAAAAACATTATTCTTTAACTGAATTAATACACAAGGGGTTTTCATAGTATATAAAAGTATACTGAAAAAAAAAAATATTCTATATAAGCCGTAAGACTCAAATTTCTCTTGGAATCAAAAAATAAAAGATAGAATTGAAAAGAATAACTTTTCACTATTCAGTCTAAACACCGTCAAGGTCGCTCCTTGTAATATCACCTTTAAAAGCTTAACATTTTCTGTTTTGGTTGTTGGAACAGACGCCGGTAAATCTCGTTTAAAATTCCTCTTCCGTTTCAATTAGGAAACTTTTAAAGGAAGGGCGAAAATATTCCTTGCAAATGTTATTTTTTCGAGAGAGAGAGAGAGAGAGAGAGAGAGAGAGAGAGAGAGAGAGAGAGAGAGAGAGAGAGAGAGAGAAACTGGGGTTTTAGCTGCCAAACAGGATATTAAAAATACCAAGACATCGAATCCCACGCAGCCAGTGATAAAGATGCCACGTCCCTCAGGTTCGAGAAGAAGAAGAAGAAGAAGAAGAAGAAGAAGAAGAAGAAGAAGAAGAAGAAGAAGAAGAAGAAGAAGAAGAAGAAGAGGAGGAGGAGGAGGAGGAGGAGGAGGAAATAAAACACAAACGCTATCTAACGAAGTCACTCACCCTGTAGGTCACTGATGAACTTTTCATGATAAATTCTTTTAAGGTGTGAAATAAAAAAACAATAAATGTTCCCCTCATACACTCTCCTAAAGAGGAGCTAAATCCGAAGAATGTATGTCCTCTCCATAAATCCCCGTAAGGAGACATTAATACGAAATGGGTCGTAAATCCCGCAACAGAGGATCTCACCGAAAAGGATGGGGTTTTCTTTCGTAAATCCTACCGAGATACTTCGTTATTAAGGTAGAATTCGACCGAAAAATATTGCCCAGAGGAACTAAGCTCAAATAATGAAGTTCTCTATTGTTTAATCACAGTGAGTTTTCTGGCGTCACAACTGCTACGGTTACTGACGCCTAAGGAAGATTTATTAACTTCAGCAATGCTCTGTAGCATGGAAAGATGCTCTTTATTAATTGACTAATCACTGGGAATTTTCTGGCGTTACAACTATTAAGGTTACTAATACATAAAGGAAGATTTATTCATTTCAGCAATTCTCTATATTCTATAACACTGAAAGGATGAAATGGCTTGTTTGTACATTCAAGTGAAAAGTAAATAAGTAAATATTGCGCCGAAGTTTCTTCGGCGCAATCAAGTTTTCTGTACAGCGTAAAGTGCTGTATGAAACTCTCGGTGTGCAGCGCTCAGCTGCTCCCCAGGTGCGGTCAAGTGAAGATGCGTCGGCAGCTGGCACCTCTAGCGGTGCCAGACGCACATTCCAGGGCTGCAACTTGGTGTTTGATGGTTGGAGGATGGATGACCAACATACCAGTCTGTAGCCCTCTAAACTCAGTAGTTTTTAAGATCTGAGGGCGGACAGAAAAAGTGCGGAAGGACAGACAAAGCCATCTCAATAGTTTTCTTATACAGAAAACTAAAAAGGGGGTTCTGTGAGAGAAAACTGCCCTTGTAAGAGTTTACATCGAATTACCTGTTTCTTGGAGAGCTAAAGTAACTATAACGGATAGGTAACATACCCATCCAGTCCATATGACTTCCAGGTAGGTATTTCCTGTAACCGAGAGTTATTCTGGACACTCTAAAGTACAAAGAGTGCTTGATGTTGCATTTCCATTTAGATACTAAACTTAAAAAAAAAAAAAAGTGACTTACCACGTAAGTAAAAATCAAATTCCCCTTAAAATGCTGAAATGGAGTATAAGTTTCAAAGAGTTTTCTTTATCAGATACCCAGTTTCAAATTTTCAGATACACATTTTTTCTCTATTCGGCTAAAGGTACACGAGACAAAAGGTATGTCTTTAGGAGGTATAAAAACATGAAATGTATTTCCACCTGCAGATTTCTATTCAAATTTAAGTTACTCCAATCTCTAAATAGTTCTAAAAGGTGGAAATTGAATACATTTCATATACAAAAACTCTCGTACGGAATTATGAAATCGTCAGGATGCACTTACAGTTTATACAAACAGAAGATTGAAGACTTTATTGCGTAAAACCTGGAGTGAATAAAGACACTGTACTTCATTTGAATCCCATAACAAAATATTTTGAAAGAAGACCGTGATATCACTGGGAGATAAAACATTAGCAAAGAGTATTTTCTATCACAATTATCACCCGCTCCCCCTGCCCCAATAACATGAGGAAAAGACAATATTTAACAATGTTAACAGACAAATACGACAGCTAGTTTGTTTACCTCTGACGTCACAGAGCAGCATAATTTCGATCAGAATATGATGTATAGTGTCATTAATTACCTATCTGTATTTTAACAGGTGTCAAAGAAATTTCAGTGACAGGGAAAAAGATAACTAGGTGATACGAGTAGTAGGTAGGTAGGTATATAAAATTTAAGCCAAAGGTCATTCAGCGCAGAAGGCAAACAGAGTAGAAAGGTTTGAAAGGTGTAACAGGAGGTAAACCTCGCATTTGCGCTATGAAACAATTGTTAGAAGAGGTTGGATAGCAAGATGGAAGGAAGAGATTGTGAACGGAGGTTGCGTGAAAGTAAGGGAAGGGGTTGCAGCTAGGGGCCAAAGGGACATTGCAAAGAACCTTAGGTAATGCCTACAGTGCACCGCGGGCGGTGCACTGACGGCACTAACCCCCCTACGGAGAATAAGAGTGGTAATTAAACACACAGGACAATGTATTTAGTATGAAACATGTTCAGTCTTCAACTTACACTGAACCAATGGCAAACTGTTCAGATCTGATGACAAAACCCTTAATGAGTGCGACATAGTGATGGACACATAACGGCCATTACGAATCTCATCACCAACGCCAAGAGAACTGTGTCAGGAAAATTAGTCAAATAATTATAGCAAATATCAAGCCGAACGTGACTCGAATTCTTTTGATTAAAATGTATTAGTGTGTCTCCGTGACTGTAACATATATCATCGATCGTATCAACCTACTTAGGTATAAAAATATAGCTAAGGAGAGGTTAAATATGATTGGGAATGACGTCATAGGTTAAGTAGCGCAATGAATCTTTACTCAGGAGAGTTGCCCTAGTTGTAATTTTTTTTTATTTTGTGAAGGTCATCTGGACAGACTCATTCTCTCTTCCAACCAGACCTAAGAATAGAAGATAAGGAATGAATGAATGAATGAATGAGAGAGTGAGTAAAATTTAGGTCATATGGCCCATCGCTGGGGCCAAGGAGGCCATTCAACGTCGTCATGGGAATGAATACATGAATGAGCTTCTGTGAATAAATAACAGTTATTTAAAAGTAACACACGCAAGCAATCACTAATGCATGAACGTTATACAAATCATTCATACACAATGGTACTTCTACAAAGAATAAGTTGATTAAAACGTCTATGTATACAGAGTGCTCGCAAAAGGGCCAGCGTCTGGGGTAGGCCTATAGGACGTCACTGGGCACCATAAGAGTATATACTTGTATATAGCTGCCTATTTTTCATACTAGAAAAAAAGATATACACTGGAATAAAAGCATACCCATTACCCAAAAGAAATCAGCGAACTTCTCGTTAATATCATAATTATTTCCTTTAGAGTTAAAATCACTTTTTTTCTTCTCAGACACAACCATCATCTGTCAATCAAGTTAAGATCACCATCACCACTACACCAGACATTACCACCAACAACAAAATGTCAAAATCAACAAATAAAACAACAAAAACAGTTATAACAACATCAACATTAATAACAATGATGAGACATGACACAATGGGCTCACGTATCTCAGAATTATAACGCTTGGACATTTCAAACTGTAATTAACCGCCTTTCAGTCCCTAGATATTCTGCCAAAGAATATTTCGGGAAGGGAAAATGGACCCACGCCAAGCAATAATTACACAATTGTGCAACTTCCAATCGATTATACAACACGAGAACAACCCACTTTAAGTTTCGTCAACGATCGTAACCTAGTTTACGTCTAATGACGTAATCCTCCGCCAATTGAGAGCCTTGACGAATATGTCAGTGCGATGGAATCGTATCTGTTCGTTGCCGATGTAATTATCAACTTCATTAATCAAGTTGAGGGAACAGAGCTCAATGCTGATTACATTATTTAAAGTCAATTTCGCTGTGAAGGGAATTCGTTGTACAGTATACTTTGGCGTATTTTAGTCTTGGAAAGTTTCCCGGAGACAACCCATGACTCAAAAGATTTTTTTTTTTTTTTGTTATAAAGATGAATTCCGCAGTTCGGGTTGCTCTATGGTATATGGTTTAATTTTCTTAGCTGTTTCTTCAGTTTGTATATCATTTTGGAAACAGGATTTATATTTGTAACAAAATTATTATTATTATTATTATTATTATTATTATTATTGTTGTTGTTGTTGTTTATGGACACCACTGAGTTACATTTCTAAACTTGAATAGAATTTATTACTATTATTATTATTATTATTATTATTATTATTATTATTATTATTATTATTATTATTATTATTATTACTCCGAGAGCTCCTTTGACGAAGAGGCGTCGATTTTAAAGGGAGATTTCTACTGGTTAATTACAAATGTCTGTCTGTCTGTCTCTCTCTCTCTCTCTCTCTCTCTCTCTCTCTCTCTCTCTCTCTCTCTCTCTCTCAAACTGGTTGTGGGTGGTGGGTGTGGGTGGAGGGCTGTTGAAGGGTTGTGGGTGGATAGTTGTGGGTAGGGGTTGTGGGTGGAGGATTGTGACAATAAGGTTGTGTGTGGAAAGTTGTAGGTGGAGGGTTGTTGGTGGAAAGTAGTAGTTGGAGATTGTGGATAGAGCGTTTTGGGTTTAAGGTTGTGTGCTGAGGGTTGTGGATGGATGGCTGTGGTTAGAGGGGTTGTAGATGTAGGTTTGTGGGTAGAGGACTGTGAGTGTAAGGTTGTATGTGGATAGCTGTAGGTAGAGACTATGTGGATGGCTGTAGGTAGAGACCGGGTGAATGACTTTGGGTGGAGGTTGTGAATGTAGGGTTGTGGGTGGGGGGTTGTGGATGTAGATTTGTGGGTGTAAGGGTGAATGTAGAGGTCTGTGGGTGGAGCTGTGGGTGAAAGGCTGAATGTGGAGATTTGTGGTGGGAGCAGTGGATAGTTGTGGGTGGAGGGTTGTAATTTGAGGGCTGTGGGCGGATGACTGTGGGAGGAGGGTTTTGGGTGCAATCAACGAAGTCTGGACGTTTCATCATCCTGGTCTGGCAACCTACCGTTAAGAAATCGGACACAGCGTTGACTCTTAGGTGCAACGCCACGATAATGAAACCTCACTCATTGGCAGGGGCTATAATCAACAGAACAATCTAAAAGGTTGTCAGTTTGACATTCAGTCTTCTACTGAACATAATACTCATGTTTGGGGCACCAGTAACGTAACTTGCAAGTTAAAGGTCACTAAAAATTCCTGGTATATAATTAATTGCTGTTGAACTCTTACGATCTTGTAATAATAATAAGAGTGTGACCTTCATCAATAGGTCAAGGTCATAACTGGGATTATATGGTGAACACAAGGCACGGGTTCCCACATGCCCCAAATATTACCGAGACGACCAACATAATAATAATAATAATAATAATAATAATAATAATAATAATAATAATAATAATAATAATAATAATAATAATTATTATTATTATTATTATTATTATTATTATTATTATTATTATTATTATTATTATTATTATTACGAAAAGAAAGGATCTTAGACATTTTCAATACGGTAAAATATTATTATCATTCAAATATTAATCTTTACATCGGCTGAAGTGTGTAAAACCAGGGATTACTCACACACGAGCAGGCGAGAAACAGTCGCCAGTTAAAATCGCTTACATATTTCAGCCAGGTAATAACTGAATCTGATCTTTCAGAGAGCTAATAATCTTATCTAATCTTTCAGCCAGGTAATAATTTAATCTGATGAAATGAAACTAATCATGACAATCTCCCCTTTATGAATTAAATCCAATGGCATTCCAGTGAAAAATCATTTTAAAAACACCCCAATGTTATCGTTCTCTCTCATCGTCAATTTTTTCTCCACTGATTTTAATCTTCATTGTTTACACTTCGTTCCCGGAAAAGGGAAATTTCAGTCACCTATTTAACATTTCTGTACATTATTTGAATACATCATCTAGGGAGTAGCTGGTGTTTGTTACACACACACAGACACACATACACACACACACACACACACACACACACACACACACACACACACACATGTATATACACATATATATATATATATATATATATATATATATATATATATATATATATATATATATATATATATATATATATACTAGCTGACAACCCAGTACTGCCTGGAAAAACTCTGAATGACATTCTCTCTCCAGGTTTCTCCTCTCTAACACCCCCAAGTTTACCTGCCATTTCTTCTGTCAGTTCATCGAAACTGTCGTTAAAACTTACGTATAGACAACAGTTTGTGGGCGGAGACAGCCCACTCACCAGAACGGATGAACTGATGGTATTACCTCAATATCTTCCAACTGACTGATAGGTAATTGCACGTGTGGACAGGTTAGCGCCAATTTCGTGACAGTTTGCCGCTGTATTTCATCTGGGAAGCATCTCAGATGTTTTGATCAGAATATGAATAAATTATGTATAGGCTTATTCATTTCACTGTTAGACCACCTTCCAACTCTATTTGAAGGCTGTTATAAGTCCAAATCGTGCAATAAAAATCTAAATATTTCCATGTGATACAGACAATTTGGTATAGGCCTAGGCCAATGATGCTTTTTTATGATATGTGTCACTATAAAATGAAAGTTAACTTCACTGTCCAGTTCATAAAATACTGAACCAACCCCTCAGTTCTAATTTAAACTCATTCATTAATATTGTATGAGAATAGACATCTTTTTTAATAAGAAATGTTTAGTCTATAATCTGTTATACCTTTTTACTTCTTTCCTATTATTAAGTGAATTAATGCAAGAGTTAGTCTTCCACCCCCTCATCATATTAAGATAAAAGATAGAAATGAATATATATCATTCTAATATATAACCATAAGCAATAATCTTATTTTCCTAAATGATGGGAATACTATTCCTTACTGTGTATGATACGTCAGCAAAAGGTATGAATTGACGTGTTGTGTAAGCTGTGAGCACTTCGAGTTACTCGAAGTGCAGTAGTTGCCATTTGTTAAATCCTTATTTGCATCTAATACATTTACCCTCCAAGTGCCTTCTGGAGAAGATTCCCTAATGTAATGATCTACATTCCTGTAAAGTTTTAATCTAGAATTTTCACTCATTATCTTCCAGGCAATCAGTACCAACCAACGTGAAGAGACTTATCTTCCGTATGCAGTGAAGTTTTTTGCCAATTCGCACAATAATTAATTCCAGCTGCTGGAGTGTCCAAGGTGATGTTTTGATTATTCCAGCACAGCCAACAATGATGTTGGTGATCATGTAATAAATGATGTAGGATCGTGTGGAGCACCATTTTAACACCATATGTATGAACGGGTGTGGTTTCTGCTAGCTGAAATCGTTGCGTTAAGCCACTACTAAGCATATGCGGACTTGACTTCGCTTAATGCAAAAGGAAATTATGGATTTAGGTTTTCAATGTAGATTTTATCAAGGTAATAAACAACTATATTAACTATTACCATAAATTATGATCAATATTCACGTAAATCCTGATCAAAAATTGATGTTGCAGGGGATTTATTATTGTAGGTTAACCATACTTCTGGCAGCACCAGAAGGAAAGGTGAGTGTCAGGTGAAAATGATTTTGAGTTAAAAACCTTTCTGGGGTGACACAGAGGCCGTGTGCAAAATTTTGTCTGGGTCTGTCCAGCGGTTTGGATTTCTATAGAAGCCAACCTTATATACAAACATTCACTTTTATACACAATGGCTTTTGTTCTGGAAGGTTAAAGTTAGGGTTTTATATATGTGTGTGTGTATATATATATATATATATATATATATATATATATATATATATATATATATATATATATATATATATATATATATGTGTATATATATATATATATATATATATATATATATATATATATATATATATATATATATATATATATATTATTCCAGCACAGCCAACAACGATGTTGGTGACCATGTAATAAATGATGTAGGATCGTGTGGAGCACCATTTTAACACCATATGTATGAACGGGTGTGGTTTCTGCCAGCTGAAATCGTTGCGTTAAGCCACTACTAAGCATATGCGGACTTGACTTCGCTTAATGCAAAAGGAAATTATGGATTTAGGTTTTCAATGTAGATTTTATCAAGGTAATAAACAACTATATTAATTATTACCATAAATTATGATCAATATTCACGTAAATCCTGATCAAAAATTGATGTTGCAGGGGATTTATTATTGTAGGTTAACCATACTTCTGGCAGCGCCAGAAGGAAAGGTGAGTGTCAGGTGAAAAATGATTTTGAGTTAAAAACCTTTCTGGGGTGACACAGAGGCCGTGTGCAAAATTTTGTCTGGGTCTGTCCAGCGGTTTGGATTTCTATAGAAGCCAACCTTATATACAAACATTCACTTTTATACACAATGGCTTTTGTTCTGGAAGGTTAAAGTTAGGTTTTTTATATATGTGTGTGTATATATATATATATATATATATATATATATACATATGTGTGTGTGTATATACATATATATATATATATATATATATATATATATATATATATATATATATATATATATATTATATATAATATATATATATATATATATAATATATATATATATTATATATATATATATATATATATATATATATATATTATATATATAATATAATATATATATATATATATATATATATATATATATATATATATATATGTATATATATATATATATATGTTATATATATATATATACATACATACATACATATATACAGTATATAATATAATATATATATGTATATATATATACTGTATATATATATGTATATATAACAATATATACATAATATAATTATATATACAATATATAAATAAATATATATATATATATATATATATATGTATATATGTGTGTGTGTGTGTGTGTGTGTGTGTGTGTGTGTGTGTGTGTAAACCTTAACCTTGCAGAACACAAGTCATTGGCAGAATATACAGCAACGGGCATCCGAAGGAGACGTCTTACAGCATTGCATCTATTTATTTCGCAAGGTTTCGAGGAGTAGCCTCATCATGAAGCAGAAACATACAAACATTAAAGAACATCAAATTGACTCGACTAACTGATGTTATAAAAAGTAAGTTATCTGAAAAGATACTAAAAACCTAAAAGGGAAATGCTAAGTAATTTTCAATTGAAAGGAGGGAAGACGAGTGACAGTAACAAGATACGTAGGTTAAAAGTAAGCTCATGTCAAGAAGAGATGGGTGGCTGCCGTTTGACTGCTTAACTCTGGAACTACTTGTTTAATAAAAAGTGATTCATACATTGCAAGCTGTTGGGGGAAGAGGCCCTAGTAAGAATTTTGAATTGTTATCACTGAATTCTAAATTTACATTTATTGGAATGGTTCTAGATGTTAGAGTATTCTGGAGGCGCCAATCGAACTACAGTGGGATACCTGACACCCCAATGGCAATCAATGCGAACTCTGAGGAGCCTACGAGAGGGTCAAACATATTTTCCCCGATTACATCGGGGACAAGTAAATACATAGACCACATTTGATGCCTATAGGGGGTCAAAATTATCTTTATATTTGAAGAGAGACCCGATTGCCGGGGGATTTGTTGTTATTAGTTGGCATTTTAGGGCAGGGCATGTTGTTGTATCAGCTGTCTAATTTTGTTAAAGAAGGAATTATTTTGAATAAAAGGAAGACTGGCATAAAATGGTTTCCCAGGACAATAGGGAAGTTCACTTTGGGTATAATTTTACCATTAAGGAATTTATTTTAATGTTTAAAATACAGTCTGTTTGGAAAATATTTTTTAGACAATTATTTAATAATTGTCTAAAAAATATTTTTGCAAAACATACTTTCCTTATGAAATTCTGCGGAGCTCGACGTTAAAGTATAGGCCTTGTGGAAGAGGGTATTAAGAAAATTTGATTTAAAAATAAAACAACTATAAAAATTAGTAACTAAGCCGGTAAATGTCCTTTTCCTAAAAACAGATGCAAAAAGGCCTTCAATGTTACGCAATACCTCAATATCTAAAAATGCCAATTTACTTTCCTTTTCATAATCAATAGTAAATTTTATGTTAGGATGAGCATTACTGGTAAACTGTAGGAAAGCATCTGCTTGATCTTTGTTCCTGAATATATATATATATATATATATATATATATATATATATATATATATATATATATATATATATATATATATATATATATATATATATATATATATATATGTGTGTGTGTGTGTGTGTGTGTGTGTGTGTAAATATATATATATATATATATATATATATATATATATATATATATATATATATATATATATATATATATATATATATATATATATATATATATATATATATATATATATATATATATATATATATATATATATATATATATATATATATATATATACATATATATATATATATATGTGTGTGTGTGTGTTTGTAATGACAAAGAACAAACTCAGAAGACACAAATGGAAAAAGTCACACACGCAAGAGATCCTAAAATCGGTGTCATTCCAAACAATTTCTCCCACTGCACATTACCACCCAACACCCGCCTCTGAGTATCACCTTTAGCAAGTGCATGATTAGGAAGCCGGACAAAAATCCTGCAGATTAATTAAATGCATTTCAAAGGCATCCCCCTTTGCTAGATGATTTCTGCACCGAATGAAAAAAAAAAAAATTTGCTGGCTGCAAATATTGGGGCTGACGTTATAATTAACCCTTCATTAATAATCATATTCCATCATTTGTTGATCTTCCTATGGGGCGAGTTATAAGTAGTGTTGTAATGAATTTGTGAACAAACATTGCACTGGAAGGCGATTTTTTTTTTTTTTACTATTAGTAAGTCGCCGACTTAACTCGATTTCCTTTTCAATTTAGCTTTCGAAGGTACGACGCCGAGGTAACTTTATTTTTTTTTTTTTTTTATATTTTCGTTTTCGATACTGAATAAAAGCATAAATATCAGCTATACACAGACAGTTATTGTTGCTGACGTTCAAGAAAAGTCGAATCATTACTCTGGGTACAAACATCACTTTTAATTTTGTTAATTTATTTAAAAGAGCTGAAATGTGAAATGTACATTCCAAAACTGGCAATCTTTTGGAAGTTGCTGCTTTTTCAAACGAAGTTGAACTGTTACAAGAAAAGGCGATGCATCGATGCTTTAGTTCTTCTGGCATACCTCGCTGTTCTTGCATGTCTATATTTCATTATTTCAATTAACCAATCTTTATTTGTTATTTACTTATTATCTTCCTTGCCCTGTTTCAAGTTTTTCCAGAGCGGCCATTATCATTTTGTGGAAACATGCATTGAAAACGATTTTATTGTAAATAACTTTTAAAGAAAAATAATTTTACCTTTTCCTATAAAATTACGACTACTGTATTCGCAAGGTTTGTGGAAACGAAGGTCATATGAGACACAACTGTGTGACGTCATAATGAATAACCAGTCAATCATCACCACTCAAATTTAAAAAGCAAGCCATTATTTTTTTCTTATTTAATTTAAAAATCTTTTTTTTTTTTGGTTTCAGGTACAAAAACTTAAAATCGTGTTTTTTTTAGGTACGGAAATTTAAAATCGTGTTTTTAGGATACCAACATTTAAATCGTGTTTTTAGGGTACGGAAAATTGAAATCGTGTTTTATAGGGTACGAAAAATTTAAATCGTGTTTTTTAGGGTACGAAAATTTAAAATCGCGTTTTTTTTATGATACGAAAAATTTAAATCGTGTTTTTTTTATGGTACGAAAATTTAAATAGTGTTATTTAGGGTAAGAAAAATTTAGATCGTGATTATTTGGGTATGAAAATTTAAAATCGGGTTTTTTGGAGTATGAAAAATTTAAATATTGGTTTTTACGGTACGAACATTTAAGTAGTGTTTTTAGGGTACAAAAATTTAAAATCGTGTTTTTTAGATTATGAAAAATTTAAATCATGTTTTTCAGGGTAAAAAAAATTTAAATAGTGTTTTTTAGGGTAAGACCATTGAAAATCCTGTTTTTTAGGGTATGAAGATATAAAATTGTGTTTTTATGTTATTGTTTTCGGGTAAAAAACATTTAAAATCATGATTTTTTTATAGGGTGCGAAAATTTACATTCGTGGGTTTTTTTGGGGTACGAAGATTTAAAATTTTGTTTCTTCTAGAGTACGAAAATTTAAAATCTTGCTTGTTTTATAGGGTACAAAGATTTAAAACCGTGCATCGTTTAACGGAGTCGACTATCAACCTAATTAATATTCATGAATGCAACGGTTCAACAGTCATTCAAGATGAGGAGGAAGAGCAATGTAGTCAGATAGATAATGAGGGAGGTTAATTAATGTAATTACGTGACTTCATTTGTCAAGATTAGAGCCAAGCTCATGCGATTATATCACGAGGTATTTCCGTGTGGGTTCAAAGACTGTTTTCTTTATGTAAATGAATAAATATATAAATAATCAGATGAATAAATAAACAAAGAAATATATGAGTAAATAAATTACTAAACGCATACACACATACATAAATTAATAAGTAAAATAAAAAATTACATAAAAATACATATATGAACTAATACAAAATCAAAATAAATATGTACATAAATGAAAATATATAATTAAATAAACAAATAAATATGTAAGTAAACAAATAACTATATACTGTACATACATATATACATACCTAAGTTCATAAATAAATAAAAAAATTAAATGAATAAGGACATACATAACGACAATCGCAAAAATATGATCAATATTTTCAAAGCTTTAACTGACGAATACCATAATCAATAAAAAAAACCGATGATCTGTCAACAATGGCTTATGACTCACGGATTACAGTGATCTGTTGATATGCTCATTCACAAGGGTTCTATGCCATACCTGGAAGAAAAAAAATCCATATTAGTAATTGTCAGGTGCGAAACTGGTGAAGAAGAATTCGGTCATGCAAGATAATTAGGTAATTAGCATTTTCAGATAATTAGGTAATTAGCATTCTCATATTTTTTTCCGCATTATTCATGCAACTTTTTCAAAGGTTATTGATGCTTCCAGTAATATCATGTGTTCGAAAGACAATGCAGTTTCACATTAAACCCAACGAATTTCTGTTTTTGATGTCTACCTGCCTCTCTCTCTCTCTCTCTCTCTCTCTCTCTCTCTCTCTCTCTCTCTCTCTCTCTCTCTCTCTCTCTATTAATGTAGCTCCCTTGAATGCAAGATAAATATCACCTCATTTTTCGAAAGAATGAAACCGTCCCTCTCTCTCTCTCTCTCTCTCTCTCTCTCTCTCTCTCTCTCTCTCTCTCTCTCTCTCTCTCTCTCTCTCTCTCTCAATGTAACTCCCTTTAATGCGAGATAAAAATCATCCCACTTTTAGGCAAAATGAAAAACTCTCTCTCTCTCTCTCTCTCTCTCTCTCTCTCTCTCTCTCTCTCTCTCTCTCTCTCTCTCTCTCTCTCTCTCTCTTCTTATTTTCATTACGCCTCTACCACATTATAAAATTAAGTTGGCCGCCTTGCCCGCTTTACATAAAAAAAAATTATACCGAATGTGATAAAAAAAAGTAACATCTAATGATATTGTCTATGTTTCTTTGCATATGCAAAAGTAATATAATCCCAACCAGATCTGAACAAAACCGTTCGTTCCATAATCATACAATTTATTAGGATAACGTCATTAATAAAGTATGAGTATGGCAAACAACGTGAGGGATTGCATATGGACGCGCAGTAATAACAACAGTCCAGATGAATCTTCATTATCAATTATAGTCTATTGCTTCCATAGGCGTCAATAACAACCTTTTGATTCTTCCTTCTTTTTATAGGAGTGCTGAAAAAGCTCCCCATCCCCACCTCCCCCCACCCATCCACACCCTCCATGCTATCCTCCCCCCCCCCTCCCTACGTCCATCCACACGACTAGATTTGCATCAATATTGGCTAAACTAAAGTCGAGTTCACATATAAGCTTTAAAACTCCAAAGAGAATGACATTAGACATATTTACTTTTCCCTTCGAGTTTCCGAATCTCGAAACTTTTCTCTTCCTAGCGGACAAAACTGAACTGACACCGGAACTCCACCAAACGAGCGATAAACGGTAATTTGTATTCAACTGACCTTATTTCAGCGGAATTAAACTTTTGCTTAGCGCGGAGTTTTTGCGAGTGCAGGTGGCGAGATTGGAATGAGTTGGAATTGTACCCGAACAGACAGATAGAACATAATAGAATAGAATAGAATATGGAATTTTGGCCATAGGCCAAGCGCTGGGACCTATCATGTCATTCAGCGCTGAAAGGGAAACTGGCAGTAAGGATTTAAAGGTGTGACAGAAGGAAAACGTGGCAAATGAACTAGAAAACAATTTTTAGAGAGGGTGGAAAGTCAGATGGAAGAAAAAGAATATGAACGGAGGTGCAGTAAAAGAAATGAGAGAGGTTGCAGCTAGGGGCTGAAGAGCCACTACAAAAACCCTCAAGTAATACCTACAGTGCACCACGTGCGGTGCACTGACAGCACTACCCCTCTAAAGGGGACGCATAGAAAGAGCAGAATACACTTCAACCAGAATATAATGAAAATGGGTCAGCTTCTCGACAAGGTCACTAATATTGGAGAAACAAATCCACAGTTATGCATGGGTACATATATTTAAAAGTAAATCTAAACAGAGAGCTTTCCGGACTCTATTTGATTCCCCTTTTCAATCAGATTGGAAAGGGGAATCGAACAGATTCCCGAAAGCTCCCTGTTTAGATTTATTTTTAAATATATGTGCCCATACATAACTGTGGATTTGTTTCTTCATTTCAAGTCAATGATATTGTTATAAGTGATATTATTGCTTTAATGTTTATTTGTAATATGTGCTGAACATTTATTTACTCTTCTTTGAAGGGTAACGTGACTGCAGACTGCCAAATGAAATCTCATTCCCCATACGAAAATATGACGGTTTATACCTAAAACGAGTGAAATAAAGGATTAATAGAGTTAGTCCCAGAAATAAAGAATATTTCACGATCTCATTACCACAGCCAAAGTTCTGTAAAAAAAAAAAAAGAAAGAAAAAAAAAACTTAAACGACACCGCTGTAACTTGTACGCGTTGAATTAGGCTTAGTTCATAAATACCTTTGACTCTGTATGGTATAAGATAAGTTTATGCACACAACTCTACCGTGCATGTTTTAAGTAAGATAAGTTCGGTACAAACCTCAATATTTTTTATTAGTTAGGATTGTGAGTACACTTTACCCTGTAAGTTTAAGTTAGGTTAAGTTCGTGTTAATAAGGATGAACCTATCAATCTGAACTAATTGTCTTGCCTCATTGGATTGAATCATTAAGTTTTTCCTCAAAGATTTCAAATAGGATTCATTGATTGATCCACATCAACCTGGTGCCAAACAACAACAAAAAAAGGCCACTGATGTCGAAAATAATTTTGGATTTTAAAATTAAAAGACAAACGGCCGTAGCAAGACGCGACCAGATATGGGCCATATGGCCAAAAACAATATCCTCAGAGTCTTTGACTTCCTTTTTTTATTTCTTAAAGGATCTGTCTTGAAGGATTCTTGAGATTATAATGGAAAAGAAGATTAAATTCGAATTAATGACACGATATAAGAAGGAAATCTACCAATATAAATTTTGCAAGAATTCGATTTCGGCTTATGAAAATTAGACTATAAAGCCAAGCACTGGGGCACTTTCAGCCAATCAGTGCTTCAGAGGGGAGAAAAGAGGGAGTTGGAGTGGTTGGACAACAAGATGGAAGAAAGGAAGCTAGAACGGAGGTAAAATAAAAGGATAAAAAGTGGGTGCAAACAACCTTTGGCAATGCCTACAGTGCACCATTTGTGTTGCACTTAACGGCACTACGCCCCTACGGGGCTCCTGAAAGAATAATAGAAGGAATATATCCTGGATAAATTGATGAGGAAGAAAAATACAATGACTGCATCGACTACCTATTGAGAATCTGTGAGACAGAATAATTTTCAAAAGCGGATATTTTATAGCCCCGAAATACGCTGTAATTGAACAGTTTGAAGGCAAGACAAAAATAACGCCATATTTCATATCACAACATTCTAAAAAAAAAAAAAAAAAAAGGCTGGAAGGAAAAGACAAAACTTCACGTGGTACGAAAAAAAAATAAATAAAAAATAAAAAAAACCTGTAACTGTTGGAAACTGTTGACAAAAGTTTCCCTTGTATTTTTATAACGGAAAACTTGTTGTCCGAGGGTGGGTGTATTTGGAGGGAGGAAAAACATGACATGGAGTTAACGTGAGTGAATTTGGAGAGGGCCTACAAAACGACATAACGGAGGTAAATGACACCAAAATAAAATCAAAAAACAAGTAAAAAATGCGCCAAAGTTTCTTTCAGCGCAATCGTGTTTCCTGCACAGCATATAATGGTGTATGAATCTTTCAGCCACGGCCCATGAAACTCTTAGCAGCGGCCCATGAAACTTTCAGCCGCGGTCCTCCGGTGGTGACCTGCGTTGTTGGTACCTTTAGCGGTGCCAGACGCACGATCATGGCGAACTTTAACCTTGAAAAAAATAAAAACTGATAAGGCTCGAGGGCAGAAATTTGGTATGTTTGATGACTGGAGGACGGGTGATCAACATACCAATTTCCAGCCCTCTAGTTACTCAGTAGTTTTCAAGATCTGAGGGCGGACAGAAAAAGTGCGGACGGACAGACAATAGTTTTCTTTTACAGAAAACTAAAAGTCATAACCAGAAATCTTGTCGCTGGGAGATCTCGAAAAAACAGTTCAACAAAATAACATTCATCGTATGAACAAGGCATCAAATACTTATGGGAAACTTATGTCATCAGTCAGATAACTTTTTTCCTCAATGATAATCAGGAAAGAATACATTGTTTTCCTCACATGATCCAATAATCACTGACGAGGAAGAAAGGAAAAGTTTCTTTTAACTGGAATAAAAAGCTGATGAAAACATTAATTTATGATGATGCTCACGTATTGAAAACAACGCTGACAATCTTATTACCCTTTTAATTAATAATGTCATATTGACCTTCACACTATTATTTTCTTTAAAGGAGTTTTCGTACGGATACTAAAATACGCTGCGTGAATTTAAGGAATACAACGAATTCTCTATTATTTAATTTTTGTATTCCTAATTTATCTAATATGTTTTTATTCAGTTTCCAGTTGCAGGCCCTTTTATTTATTTACATTCCAGACAACATTACGAGTTATCTTTTAATTAAAGAGAATATATATATATATATATATATATATATATATATATATATATATATATATATATATATATATATATATATATATATATATTACTAAAAAGGACCTCATTCAAACTGGATGGTATCTAATGGAATTTTATTCAGAAAAAGTTACAAGCTTTCTTGGACAAACAGTCCACATTATCAAGTATCCGTACAATAAGCAGAGGCGTAGTCCAGCTGTATTTATATCTGTGTGCTGGGTACTTTTAATCCTATAATCGCCTAGCTCCTCCTGTGTGACCCAGCACACAGATATAAATACAGCTGGATTACGCGTCTGCTCATTGTACGGATACTTGATAATGTGGACTGTTTGTCCAAGAAAGCTTGTAAATTTTTCTGAATAAAAACTCCATTAGATACCATTCAGTTTGAATGAGGTCCTTTTAGTAATTCTACTAATGCACAGAACAATTTGTGTATGTTAATATATAAATATATATATATATATATATATATATATATATATATATATATATATATATATATATATATATATATATATATATATATATATATATGTTGGTCAGTGGTCTTAGCTTTTTCACTGTTTTATGATATTTAACACATTTAAGATTGTTTTATAATTTTATTATATTTATTGACAGATTCCCAGAAGATGTAATAAATTTATTACGAGACGTCGGAATAAAGATAAGAAAACGTAGAAATTGGCCTGTTTCTTTAATCAACCTGTGACGTGATGTCGCCTTTGGTCTTTACATATCAGCACCTTTATATATATATATATATATATATATATATATATATATATATATATATATATATATATATATATATATATATATATATATATATATATATATATATATATATATATATATATATATTATATAATTATTATCACTTTTGTACGTGATTCATTTATCACACATTACCACAGGTGGAAAATAAGAAACGGGGTGTAGGTCCTGACCGGTTTCGACTTTATTTCCAAGCCATTGACAAGATATAGCATCGCAATATCTTGGAGTCCAAGCAAACCCCAAAGAGAAGGAGGTGTACTGAAGTTCAGAAGGTTAAAGAGAGAAAAACCTCGCAGTTCTATTTCTTCCTAAGCCTAACACATGTGATTACCAGGACGGCCGCACTTCGCCTCGAGTAACTGTCAACGAGAGGACTTTAGGCCTGTCTATCTGTAACAATTAGGCTTTAGACTTCTTTTCTTTCTTAATGTAGGTTTGGGATGTGGAACGCAACTCAGGTTTCAGCATCAACCAAAGGATTTACTTAAAATGATCTCCTCCAAATAAGAGACGGAAAATGGCAGAGCAGTGATGACAATATGATGATGACATTGAACTTCTGAGTGAGTGTCCATTTCGGAGATATACTTAGAGAGAGAGAGAGAGAGAGAGAGAGAGAGAGAGAGAGAGAGATATCCCAGCGTCTCTCAGTAATCCTCGTCATCCTAGATCTATAGGTGATGAATCATAGAGGAAAAAGGGCAGAGAGAGAGAGAGAGAGAGAGAGAGAGAGAGAGAGAGAGAGAGAGAGAGAGAGAGAGAGGGGTCGAATAGTGAATATTATAATCTGTAACTCAACAAAGCTTATGGAAAGCCCTTCAGTCCATTCCAGACTTGACTCCCATTGTTTAACTGATACCTTGCGATTTGCTGTGTGTATAAGCATTAAGTCTTGCTCTGCTAAATCGCCTCACTTAACGGCTTGTCACAACTGTTCCTCCTATATTATGTTATCATTATGATAATTCTCTCCTCCTCCTCATCCTCCAGTAATTAGTAATTATTTCAATATCCAAGCATTCAAAAGTGCATGTCGCACACGAAAGTATACTATCGCATAATCAGAGAGAAAAAGCGAAAGAGATAGAGAGAGAAAGGGCGGGAAGAAATTCATTCTGCTAATAATCCCCTCTCTCTCTCTCTCTCTCTCTCTCTCTCTCTCTCTCTCTCTCTCTCTCTCTCTCTCTCTCAAATCTGAACAATCTTGATATATTTGCTAAATATGTAATGGACTATGTTGAAAACAATATTGGAATATATCAGAAAGTCAATGAAAATTTCGCTTATAGTTTTATGCAAAAATATTCCATTCGCAGATTAATCTCTTAAACTCAATGAAAAACTGTATAAAAATTTGTCAAAATTCTTCAGACATTTCAACAAACACTGTATCATTTATCCTCATTCGTTCTTAGGACAGATATCGACACGATTTTAGGACAGAAATTCTCTATCGAAAGGCAATTATTCCGGCGAATAGAATCCGTTCTTAGTTTAAAAAAAATGGCATAAAAAACGAAATCTTCATTCCAGCATTATTTCATTACAGAAACTTTCTATCGAAAGGCAATTTTTTAGCAGGATAAAATTAATTCTAAGTTTTCAAAAAAGGTCGAACAAAATAACATGGCTTAGAAAACGAATCTTCATTCTAGCAGTGTATCTTTCCAGCAGCCGTCTGATTTGAAAATCCAAATCCTTAAGCTTGGTCTGGATCCTGGAAATGAATCCTTCCAGGTCTCCCCAAAGGTAAACGCTGGACAGACTCGCAACCGCGTACATCTCCCTATTTCTGGATATCACCACACCGCAGCCTCCTACAGACAGCTGGAATCCCCAGGTTGAGAAATGAAAGGTAAATTTACAATCACGTGCGCTATCTGCGTAGAGCCCAGGACAAAAACAAATGCGTTTTACCTGCCGAAAGGGGAATTTATGTTTAAATCTATGTTAATTTATGTTAAAATCTACGTTGAGGTTCCTTAAAATAAAGAGGGCTGGATTCAGGAGGGGCAACCGTCCGTAAAACATTTGCCAAAATAATGTATGAAATGGGACGCTGGTGAAGGTTCATTTAAAACAGCAACCCCGACCGGGGATTAAACGAAGAAGGAGAATAAGAG
>NC_089746.1:45541511-45559011 GCF_040412425.1 Macrobrachium rosenbergii
TTCATAAGGATTCAGCTCCAAACTGTAAGAAATGTATGATTACGTATTGTGATGTTTGAAACTGAAATTGAAATTGAAATTGAAACTGACGTTTGGAATTGAAATTAAACAAATGTGATATGAATAACAAAAAAAAAAAACAGAAAGCCATAACAGTTATACAAATATATAAACATAGATTACTGGTCACTTTGCTACCTGAATATATGCAAGTCTATAAAAAAATATATTATTTGCAGGAAGGTTCATTTAAGGTTATTAAAAATTAAAACTGAAGAAACTTGAAGTTCATTGCTGCACATTTCCTGATCAATACATTTTCAGTTGTTAGTTAGGTAATAACGTGAAGTTCATTTAAATACACTCCATAGAAAAGGGAAAAAAACAAGGAAAATATGCGGCGCACTCGAGTTTTCTGTACAGCGTATAATGTTGTCTGAAACCCTCAGCCACGGCCCATGAAACTTTCAGCCACGGCCCGGTGGTGGCATGCATTGCTAGCCCCTATAGCGGTGCCAGACGCACGATCATGGCTATCTTTAACCTTAAATAAAATAAGAACTACTGAGGCTAGAGGGCACCAATTTGGTATGATTGATGACTGGAAGGTGGATGATCAACATACCAATTTGCAGCCCCCTAGCCTCAGTAGTTTTTACGATCTGAGGGCGGATAGAAAAAGTGCCATCTCAATAGTTTTCTTTTACAGAAAACCAAAAGCAATCCTGCGCCACAGCCATAATCTTCATAGCTGGCACTGGGAAATAACGAAGCATAATTGCTTTTTCCTTTCGACGACAGAATCGATAGCAACTATGTAACGATACATCAAACCGGGAATTTTCATCGGACATTGATGTATTGATATGGCATTTATAAAACTAATACTGGGAATTAGAACACCTATCGACTTTGCGGCAATACGAGGTTCTCAGAATGACACAACTCAGCACCATAATCGTGGTATAACTTCCATGAAATGTCTTCTCACTAGGTAAATAAAGACCATGCCAAAAATATTCTGGTTCATAGAATTATAAATGATGTAACTTAATGCAATGTAAGATTTAGGCCAAAGGCCATGAACTGGGGCCTATGAGGTCATTCAGCGCTGAAACGGAAATTGAGAGTAGAAAGGTTCTAAAGGTGTAACAAGAGAAAGACCTCGCAGCTGCACTATGAAACACCTGTCAGGAGAGGGTAGGAAGTAGGATGGGAGAAAGAGAATATGAACGGAGGTAAAGCAAAAGGAATGAAAGGGGTTGCATCTAGAGGCCGAAGGGACGCTGCCAAGAACCTTTAATAATGCCTAAGTCCGCCGCGTTAGGTGACAAAATTCTAATTGAAGAACGGAAATTTGCGTTGCTATCTACGATCTCTAAGCCATGTCAGCTTCTAGTTTTTTTTACTATTTCTTAACTATTTTATTCATATAACAGAATAACAATTTTTCTTGCCATAAAACTTTTTTTAAAATAACAGAGTAACAATTTGTCTTGCTATAAAAGTATATAAATTGGCCTTTCTGAATTTTTATTTATAGAGGCCTACCACTCCAGAACCAAATATCTTTAATGAGTTTGATGAGGTCATTAAGATGTTTCCATAAAAACGGTGGGGGTGGGGGTGGGGGTGGGGGGCAGTTTACAAAGTGGTAGAAGAGATTCGGATAATCGTTTTATTCTTGGATATAATCAAACATCAATCTATTTAGGTTGGGTTTTCATGTAATCAAGGCATATTGGATAAGAATTAGAGAGAGAGAGAGAGAGAGAGAGAGAGAGAGAGAGAGAGAGAGAAAGTTTGTGGCCATGTCAGGTCAACTTAAATACAGATCTTAGGATACTGTCTTTACTAAAACGGGAATTGCTTAAGCGAACACTTCCAGCCGACATCGCAAAAACTTCGCTCATGCACGGCAACGAAGTTGATGAACTGAATGTGAGTCGGTTACCGATTCGGGGGAGAAAAAATAGCTGTTATAATACCACAAGACAAAATGATATCTAAAACGTTTTAATACGAGTCATAATTATTTTTGGTTAATAATTATCAGTACTTTTTCATCTGAATGAGAAAAGAATGCTATGCGATAGTTTTAGAATAACGAAGAACTAAAATATTAATTAATAATTTGATGAGTTATATGGATCACCATTCAATTGTCGCTTAATTACAGTATAGCGTAACATATGAGAGAGAGAGAGAGAGAGAGAGAGAGAGAGAGAGAGAGAGAGAGAGAGAGAGTGTGTTTATTTCGGCGCAACACTCACGGCAGAGAGTGTTGTGCCGGAGTGTTGTGACAGTGGTCAGCCAATTCAAATTCTCTCTCTCTCTCTCTCTCTCTCTCTCTCTGTTACTTTGTCGATGTAAATATTTACCTATAAGAGGAATTCGGGACATGGCAAACGGTTTAGTTTCACCAGAAATTGCTATATTCCCGTTTCAAACGTAACTCGCATAACAATCTCCCATTAATGACTACTTCGATATTCATCGTTATTCATCTAATTACAGAGCGCATTATCACACTATGCATAATTTCATTCTTATAATTAAATACCTCAGATGCTGGTTATGGCGCTTAGATAGTTTATGCTTAGATAGTTTATGCTATAAGCGTGACAGATTAGTACCGTGTGCCCAAATTTTACAAGATGTAAAACCCAGCTGATCCTTGTCATCGCGGCCATACTGAATTAGAGGAACCAGAACTGGAATATAAGATTTAGGACAAAGGCCAAGTGATGGGACCTATGAGGTCAGTCAGTGCTGAAATGAAAATTGAGAGTAAAAAGGTTTTAAAAGTGTAACGGAAGGAAAACCTCGCAGCTGCAATATATAAAACAATTGTTAGGAGAAGGCGGAAAGTAAGATGGAAGAAAGAGAATGTGAACGGAGGTACAGTAAAAGGATGAATGAGAGATCGTTAATTAGACAAAACAAAGATTTAAACAGGGTTTAACTGCGTTCACAGGAGATTCGCGCTTTGTGTGAGTTTTCTTCTGCAAAAGTTACATTTTGGAAAATGTCTTTCATAATGGCTTCAATGCTTTTGCAAAATATTTCGCCAGATTCAACTATACTCGCGAAGAATTGCAGATTGCAGTAAAGTTTTAAAAAAAGCTCCTTAAAAACAAAATCAACAAAAAGAGCGATCAACCCACACACAAAGTACTCATCGATATTTGTTCTACGGAATAAGACGGCGCGGGTGGGTCTCCCCAACACTCTTGCATCACCTAAGCAAAACCCAATAATTTATTTCTCGCAGTAACTCGATAAAGAGACATCGAGAGCGTATTAATGATGTCAATTTGGGACTTGAAACTATTGGACTTCGATATCAGGAGAAGCTCTCGGCTGAGGCGTATCGAGAACGCTTTGACGTAAAGGGGAGGAAAGATGAGTTTTTCTCCTGGGAGACTTCTCAACGCGTCTTCAACGCCGGGAAACTTCTTTTTGTAATACATTGCTGGCGTCTGGAATAAACGCCAGTCATATTTGCAGGCTTTGACGATATACAATTGCGTCCATCTCGTCGATCGCGTGATTATGCAATGCACATTATAAAACACACTAATACTGGACAGTGAATACATCCAAAGAATAAATTAATAAGATAAAAATCTGGAGGATGAAAAGCTTATTTATAACTTGGATAATTAATCCGATGACCTGGAATGAAACAAGATTTAGACATACATTATATATATATATATATATATATATATATATATATATATATATATATATATATATATATATACACAATTACAAAATATGTTCTCTTCTCTCTCTCTCTCTCTCTCTCTCTCTCTCTCTCTCTCTCTCTCTCTCTCTCTCTCTCTCTCTCTCTCTCTCTCGTTTCGTGGACTGAGTATTGGTTAAGGAAACAAAGAAGTTCATGGTGACATTACGTGACATTTCAAACATATTACGTGAGTCTTGTTAGCCACCTGTAAATTTATGTAAGACGAATAGAAGACTCGATTAACGTTTCATGAATTCAAACAACAGAAAGTCAAAAGCACTTAACATTTTAATATATCTTTGTATTCTCAACAAAACTAGTGCTGAGAAAAATTTAATAAATGTAAAATGTATTTTTGAAGGTTGGTTAGAATAACTACCGTGTAAAGAGTATATATTTCACAAAGGCAAAAAGTTTCAAACCTTATACTGAATACAATACTGAATTATCTGGGATTGGTAACTAAAAAACTAATTAAAAAATTAAGGTGTCTTTTATTTTCGTGACCATTTATAAACGACTTTTAAAAATGCGATGCAATTCATTCCGACGCGAGTTTCCTCCTACGTTAATTGGTCTGTGGATGCAATAAGACCCAGGTGCTTTATTTCAATTTGCTTTAGCTTCAAGTGCTTGGAATTGCATTGCCTATGTATGACTGATAATATATATATATATATATATATATATATATATATATATATATATATATGTATATGTGTGTGTGTGTGTGTGTGTGTGTGTGTGTGTGTAAATATATGTATGTATATATATATGTATATATATATATATATATATATATATATATATATATATATATATATATTTATATATATATATATATACATATATATATATATATATTTTTATATATATATTCATATATTTATGTATATATATATATATATATATATATATATATATATATATATATATATATATATATATATATACACCACAGACATACATAAACACACACACATATAATGTATATATATAAACATTGCAATACAATAACTTTACAGGAATATTTATCCTGAATTGCAACCTCACGAAAAAAACGAGACTCATTATAAAAATGCACCCATTAAAGATATCGTTTGCTTCTAGGCAGTGACAGACAATTTGTCTCATTGCCGATTATCATAGCGAACAAAAAACCGTTTCGTGGAAAGTGTCTTCCCAGCGCTGAGTTATTTTGGAAGTCTGCAGAGGTGAACCACTTTTTTCAAACGGCGTGTGAAATACTTTTGTATCGTCGAATAACATTATGCAGCCATGAATTGTAATTAGATATATCTGGGCAATTATATTTCTTACCTATGTGACCTTTAGTGATAATGACAGAAATGCAGTGAAAAACTACACAATGTTTCTGGTATGATATTGCATAGTACCTATTTCTAATTCCCTCACGTATTCCAAGTAAAGCATGACTCACTGGCTAATCATAAAATGAAGTGCCTGATGATTCTCGTTTTACTTCGTTTTACCTTTACTTTTTAGAGAGTTAGGATGATTTGGTAAAATATACTTTGTGGTCTGTATGAATATGAACTGAAACATAATCCTTAATGAGTCTCTTCCATCTGTCAAATCTTGAAATTTGGCAGACAGAAAATATTTTTCTTTAAAGAATTTTTTTTTCTTTTGCATTTCATGTTACTTCACCTCATAAAGGGCTAAAATAGTAACGTCATAAGACCAGGGAATAAAGAGCAAATTTTAAAAAGCAAAAATTATTTTCCCAAACCCACCAACTCTAAAGTTATTTGAGTGTGTTAATTCATGTAATATTTATCTTCAGGTATCCCGACATCCCTTTTAATAGCAAAGATACCTTGCCACTTTATTTTTCGAAATTGACCAGCAGTGAGGATTATTAACTATTAATAAAGCTATTTATCTACTTTATCACTTATATATAAGTATCTGACCTACCCGTAAAATAATATAAATATAAAAATAAAAACATTAATTGAAAATGCACAGGAATTCATAGACGCCATTACAGTGAAATTTCCGCATTGAAATCGGTTTAAGGAGTAAAAGAGCTTAAACGCCGACAATAAACATCTTTGTGGGGCAATTTGCCGAGACCTTGGAGATCGTGGCGATAAAACAAACGCCAATAATATAAAACCCAATATTTTCCGCTGGCGTCACAAAAGGGAGGTTATTGCCTGCCATCTTCTAATACCCCCTAAATACGTGTTGTGGGATTCCTCTTCCTGCGTTTATATCAAGTGGATTCAAGCGATAAAAACAGATAAATAATGTCTGTTTAATCCTCAATTTGGAGGTAATCGCCCCTGACGACGAGGGTCGCAGATAAAATTGAAATGGAATGAGTCGGGAAATGAATTTAGGCAGAATGAGTCAGGATATAATATGCAGTTTTCTCAGTTATCGTCAGCAGTTTGGGAAAAAGATATCACGATGTTAAAACTTTGGGAAACTATTTTCTAGAATGGCACTATTTTAATAATTTTTCTCACCACAGCCGTCTGTCTTACTTCTCTTGGTTTAATTTTGCAGATATTTTTCATTATAAAGTTTTTAAATGTTTTAAATTCCTGAGTTCCAATGGAGGGGAAACTATACGCAGTTATCTTCAACAAACTCCTGATATGAAAGCAGAAAAGACAAAACGATTTAGAAATTGGTTAAAAGATAAGAATTACTGTATTTCTGGGGGGCCATATTTATGCAGTGAAATGAATATTAAACGAGAGGGAATGACGGAAGAAAGAACTTGCATTGTTAAGGAAAAAACGAGTAAAAAATGCGCAGAAGTTTCTTTAGCGCAATCGAGTTTTCTGTACAGTGTATAATCAAGGCCACCGAAAATAGATCTATCTTTCGGTGGTCTCGGTATAATGCTGTATGAACTGCGTCCCATGAATCTTTAGCCACGGCCCGGTGGTGGCCTTTCCTATATCGTTGCCAGATGCATGATTATGGCTAACTTTAACCTTAAATAAAATAAAAACTACTAAGGCTAGAGGCCTGCAATTTGGTATGTTTGATGACTGGGGGGTGAATGGTCAACATATCAATTTACAGCCCTGTAGCCTCAGAATTTTTAAGATCTGAGGGCGGACAGAGAAAGTGCTAATGGACGGACAAAGCCATCTCAATAGTTTTCTGCTACAGAAAACTAAAAAGACTGGGGAGAGCAATGCGTCACGCAAAAACACTTTGTGAGTCATCGTACACAAGCTTTGAAGTCCAAGAAAAATGATAACCATGTGTAATAGCTACGACAACAAAGGTGTAATTGCTGTTGAAGGAGTCTGCTTTAAAATTCCTCCGCAGTTAGCCAGGTGTCATTAACAAGCTCTAAACGTTGCAGAATTAAAATGTACGGCTTCAGAACCTTTGACGAATATAGTTACATCCAGTATAGCGACTCAGGCTACAACAATCTCATTGATTCATTTAAAGCCATTACCAGTGTGTTTAGCCTTCCTTTACTTTGTTTCAGAATTGCACCTCATACGAAACAAACATTAATACCTTCTATGCTTCAGGGATGTTTTCCATCTCGTATGAACTGCAACACCAGATTCTTCTCTTGGAAATAACAGAATGCAAATAACTTCTCATTAGAAAGACTGTTTTAAACTGAAGCCATTAAACAGAAGTGGCGATCTCTCTCTCTCTCTCTCTCTCTCTCTCTCTCTCTCTCTCTTCTCTCTTTCTTCGTCTTCTTCTTCTTCTCTTTCTTCTTCAGTTAGCTGAAACGAGAGATTCTAATAAATTATCAACTTCCTTTTGCTCGTTTTTCTCTTCGTAAACTGAGTCCAACAGGGTGGGAATCAACGCAAGTTCCCGTTTACCTCTGGGAGGTTAAATTACGCAAGTGTCCCTTTACCTCTGGGAGGTTGAATTACACAAGTGACCAGTTACCTCTGGGAGATTAAATTACGCAAGTGCCTGCTTACCTCTGGGAGATTAAATTACGCAAGTTCCAGTTTACCTCTGGGAGATTAAATTACGCAAGTTCCAGTTTATCTCTGGAAGATTAAGTTACGCAAGTGGCCATTTACCTCTGGGAGGTCAAATTACCCAAGTTACAGTTTACCTCTGGGAGATTAAATTACGCAAGTGCCCATTTACCTCTGGGAGATTAAATTACGCAAGTGTCCATTTACCTCTGGGAGGCTAAATTAACGCAAGTGCC
The DNA here is from genome assembly GCF_040412425.1 of Macrobrachium rosenbergii. Lineage (NCBI taxonomy): Eukaryota > Metazoa > Arthropoda > Malacostraca > Decapoda > Palaemonidae > Macrobrachium > Macrobrachium rosenbergii. Next base: position 45,549,452 of record NC_089746.1, read on the forward strand.
TATTTACCTCTGCGAGGTTAAATTACACAAGTGCCCATTTACCTCAGAGGAGGTTGAATTACACAAGCGACCAGTTACCTCTAGGAGGTTAAATTACGCAAATGCCCACTTACCTCTGTCAGGTTAAATTACGCAAGTGCCTGTTTATCTCAGGGAGGTTAAATTACGCAAGCGGGGTGATTATCAGTGAAACACAAGGCAACACGAGAAACTGTGGGCGTAATCTTTAATAAATAGCTATTTGCCTTCACCGATTCATAAGACTTTTCAGAGTTCCTCGTTCGGGAAAGAGAGAGTGGACGAAATGAAGAACTAAGAATTATTTTGCAGTTTTCATTCGCAGTCAGTGACTTACTTCCTGAGGTGTTCTTCAAATAACAATAATGGCACGCGGTTCAGGTCAGCTAAAAAGTTCTATAGATTATTTTTTACATACAAATAATAAATAATCTACAGTATGTATATCATACAACATATTATTTTGAAGTTTTTGTTCATAATCATGACTTATTTCGTGAGAATGTTCTTCAAATATAACAGCAATAATGGCAGACGGTTCGTGTCAGCTAAAAAGACCCTAAAGAATAATTTTTATATACAACTAATTAAAACAGATAAAATTCAGCACAACTCAGAGGAAGATTAAAAGAGGAAACATTGCTAAAATACGGAAATTTTTCGCTGAAATCGAAAACAGATATTCTTTAAAAACAAATCACTTGACAATTACCAACCTTCATCAAAAAGTGAACTTCATCCTCGTGAAAAAACGTTTATTACAACAGTTTAATAATATTAACTTTAAGAACGATTTTAAACAATAAATATACATACACACATAGATACAGTATATATATATATATATATATATATATATATATATATATATATATATATATATATATATATATATATATATATATATATATATATATATATACTGTGTATATATACATATATAGAATTTCATAAAATAATCTTGGAGAGAGAGAGAGAGAGAGAGAGAGAGAGAGAGAGAGAGAGAGAGTCAAATTCAGGAAGGGTCGACACTACCTCGGAACTTTTACCCTGTTGTTTTGGTGTGCAACAAACTATTGTTTGTGTTGTCAGCAAAAAAAAAAAATGTTCAACTGAAATATTTCACAAAAATGAATAAATCATATTCACAAATATGGGACACATTCGCTTGCACAATACGTAGTCATTATATATTTTTACTGATTGACTGATTGAAAATCATGTGGCGTTACAACTACAGACTGGGAATATTAGTTAATTTTTCATGAAGTCAAAATTTACAGTTTGAATGCATCAAGGTTCTTTTATCTCGCTTTCCTAATTAAATTTTTTTTTTTCAAAACTACATTACCAATTTTTGTTTATTTTTACTATACTTTTTCTGACAGTGCTTTTTCTAATTATGATAAGAAGTCAAACTTTCTCCAATTCATATTTACCTGCGTTATTCTTACAAAGACGCCAAAAACACAGATTACCATAGGATACACTTAAAAAAGGCAAATTTTAAAATAAACGGTTATCACGCCATAACAAAAAATTACTGCTTACTTCCCAATGCAGTAAGATTAACTTGATCAACGTAATATATTCGATATTTCTTTTCCTTTAATTTTCCAATTTGCAATTTGCATGGATGTTTACAATGGGCATTGAATTCCAAATAAACCCCTTAACACTCACAGGGGAGAGAGAGAGAGAGAGAGAGAGAGAGAGAGAGAGAGAGAGAGAGAGAGAGAGAGAGAGAGAGAGAGAGAATAATAATCTACAGAAAACTCAGTGATGGATTCACAATCTCATTATTTTATTAACAGACAAAAAGCAGAGAGAGAGAGAGAGAGAGAGAGAGAGAGATAAATAATCAACACAAAAATCGATTCATAATATCAAATCAAATTTATTAGAGGAGAGAGAGAGAGAGAGAGAGAGAGAGAGAGAGAGAGAGAGAGAGAGAGAGAGAGAGAGAGAGGGGGGGAAGATGAAATAACACAAAACTCGGTGATGGATTCATAATATCACATTAAATTAACTGATACAAAAAAAAAAGCCATACATTGGCATAATACCAATTCATTCAAAATACGACACACACAAAAAAGGAGAGAACATAACGAGGCCATTCCTTTCCCTCTCTCATTAAGCACGAGAGCAATTACTTCTGATTGAGAGCGCGGTCTTCAATCAGTTGCGTAATCTGTAGTAATTCCATAATAGTTCGCTAATCATTAATGATTCCTTAATGCGACGCCCTATTATGAACTTTAATGACCCAAGACGACCCGAGATTACCTGCGCGAGGCAGAAGATTCGTTGTGCAATTGATCTGCCCAGAATTATCATTTACGACGTCTAATTTGCCTCTGGTAAATACTTATGACTGGGAGGAAATCAATGTGAAACTAGCGTAACTTCACATATATATATGACGGTAATATACGAGAGGATCGAAAGAGAGTCGAGACGCCGTTTTCCGATTGTATAACCAAGGTCTACTTCGTACTGTAGAATTGAAAATGGCAAGAGGTATGAGGGCTGGACCCGGGCTGGTCGACTGTAAGTCCAACTGCGGAGCTCCTACGTATCATGGGTACACACAGAAAAAACACATATAAATATAAACACTGTATTTTATTATACAGAGATGGCGACAGAAGGAATAAAAGGAATTTGTGTGTGTGTGTCTGTGTGGAGCCTGAAGAGTAAAAAAAATAGAAACTTAATTACATATACGGAGCAGTAAAGTAAGTTTCTTTAATGCAAAGACCAACATGAAGGAAGGAATATAAGATTTAGGCCAAAGACCAAGCGCTGGGACCTATGAGGCCATTCAGTGCTGAAAGGAAAATTGAGAGCAAACGAGGTTTGAAAGGTGAAACAGGAGGAAAACCTCAAAGCAGTTGCACCATGAAACATTTGTTAGGAGAGGCTGGAAATAAGATAGAATAAAGAGAATATGAATGGAGGTGTAGTAAGAGGAATGAATAGGGTTGCAGCTAGGGGCCGAAGGGACGCTGCAAAGAACCTTAAGTAATGCCTACAGTGCACCGCGGAGGCGCACTGATGGCACTACCCCCTAAGGGGCAAAGATCAACATGAAGGACAATTCAGTGTCCTGACTAATGTAGTCCCGATAAAAAAAATGCATAAATAAATTTTAAAAATGAGTTCCTTTACACGGAAGGAAGAAAATAAACGCGCCTCCCGAAAAATAACAGGTTATAACCAAAGCGTTTGTAAGAACGCAAACCACCGCCAAAACCTAATTACTCTTGGTCAGTCACGAGACCCACCTTCGGTTGAAACTTTCGCGCAAATCCCGACATCCATTTTCTTCTCTCAAAAACCCACAAACAGAACAACAAACAAAATCCTTTTGTTAGAAACGACCGCTGACAACATGAAGATGGTGTTAATAGCAGTGCGTCTTTATCCAAGTTAATTAACCTGGATGCTAATGAATATTCGGGTGACTGAACCTGGCCATGCTTTTGGTATATCTCCTCCCTCTCCTTAATTTTGATTTGTATATTTATCGTATATTTACCATGCTCTCCTTAATATTGATTTGTATATTTATCGTATATTTTCCACGCTCTCCTTAATATTGATTTGTATATTTATTGTATATTTATCGCTCTCTTCTTAATATTGATTTGTATATTTATCGTATACTTACCATGCTCTCCTTAATATTAATTTGTATATTTATCGTATATTTACCATGCTCTCCTTAATATTGATTAGTATATTTATCATATATTTACCTCGCTCTCCTTAACATTTAATTGTATATTTATCGTATATTTACCATTCTCTCCTTAATGGTGATTTGTATATGTATCGTATATTTATCATGCTCTCCTTAATACTAAATTGTGTTCATCGTAAACTCATCATGCTCCCCTTAATATTGATTTGTGTATTTATCGTACATTTATAACGCTCTCCTTAATACTGATTTGTATATTTATCACATATTTACCATGCTCTCCTTGATATTGATTTGTATATTTATCATATATTTACCACGCTCTCCTTAACATTGATTTGTATATTTATCGTATGTTTATCATGCTCTCCTTAATGTTGATTTGTATATGTATCGTATATTTATCATGCTCGCCTTAGTACTGAATTTTATGTTCATCGTAAATTCCTCGTGCTCTCCTTAATATTGATATGTGTATTTATCGTACATTTATCATGCTAACCTTAATACTGATTTGTATTTCTATAATGTTTTCAAGAAGGTAATATACGAACAACTTTGAATGGCAGGTTGTTTATTGAAATATTTACTGAACCAATTCCAAAATATCTTCAAAAACAACTTGGTGTAAACAGTTTTAATACGAATCTATATCTGGACGCGACTAGGCTTTTGTTAACACGCAGTGTTTACATACAGGAAAATGCAAGGCTGTACAAACACGTTTTGTGGGTACAGGATTAGCTTACTACAAAAAAAAAGTGACAAATAAATTTGTCAAATACAACAAAGAAGTTATTTCAACGATCGGCATCGATTGAAACGTCTAAACAACTGCGCATGACATCTGCCAATTACTCTAGACTCCACTGCAGCAACTTGATCCTTGCCCCATCAACTCTGTGAGTTAAAATAACCCCTTGAGTTATATACGACCATTCACCTGGACCCCGCCCCCTTTAACCTGCCAGTAATCACTGAATTATTACAAACTGATGCTAATTCTTTATAATAATGGGAAACATGTTACGGGAGTGATCGTAGAAATGTAAGTGCTAGGTAAAGTAAGTATACTTTAGTTTAACCAGACCACTGAGCTGATTAACAGCTCTCCTAGGGCTGGCCCGAAGGATTAGAATTATTTTACGTGGCTAAGAACCAACTGGTTACCTAGCAACGGGACCTACAGCTTATTGTGGAATCCGAACCACATTATACCGAGAAATTAATTTCTTTCACCAGAAATAAATTCCTCTAATTCTTCACTGGCCGGCCGGAGACTCGAACTCGGGCCTAGCAGAGTGCTAGCCAAGAACTCTACCAACTCGTCCAACGAGGAACTTGTAAGTGCTAGGGCACGAAGGAGAGGGATATCTGAGAGATGATGGAGAGAGTGCATTAGGACAGACATGAGAGACAAAATAGACCAAGGGAGGGCGCAAGACAGAAATACCTGGAAAACAAGCTCATTGAAAACAGCGTCCCCGGCTAGGGAATAAGCTGAGAAGAAGAACAAGGGTTACGGCTTCGCACAGTTACCGCAGACTGTAGAAAAACGACTGGCTAAACCAAGGAATTTTATTTCCATGAATTATTATTACTAATATTTTGAATTTATTCAAATGGGATACGCTAATACATCAACTTTAAACAAAAATCCTCATCAGAAAGGCGTAGATATACTGGAAATAATTGAAAAACGTAGCTAGAATTAAGAAAAAGATTAAAACTGCTTGCACAGAACTGATAAAACATAAATCAGAAAAATAATTAATTCAACAATGAATACATGAGCTCAAAACGCTAAGTAGGTGAAATACACCAAGAAATTCTCTTGTTGTATAACTCATAACCCTTACAAAAGACTTGTGGACCAGGTGGTCTAAAGACAACAACAATAACTGCAATAAAAGCAACAGCAACAACAACTACAACCATTATTATAATAACCTCTTGATGAAAGCTGACGAAAGCACATTAAAAAAATCCAAGCCATAGCAGAGGTTTCAAAAGGATTACGGATAAATCGCATCCTGAAATAAATCAAATCAAAGACACTTCAGATTAAAGACACCTGCCTCACAGCACTTGCAAATTAAAGCCACTTCACGAGGCCATTAAACGACTTTTCAAAAATAGAGCGTACTTTCCCACAAAAGCCAAAGGTCACTGTTCTGTCTCGACGCCACAATTGTCCTCAGTGAGAGCCTGCAGGCTTCCAGTGGCTATTATGCAAAATTCTACTTCAGACTCGGCTGAGGCTTGACTCTAATGGAAGGTATTAAGAGGTTCTCACTGGGGATTCTCAGTGTGGATTCTCAGTGGAGAAACTCAGTGGAGATTCTCAGTACCTTTTGTGAGACTCGGACCCCCAGTTCTCGTGCATTAAACAAATCCCCTATGACAATGTTCATTCTGCTGGAATCGGGGTGGTTGGATGATGCATAATCACTCTTGCTGCGGCGAGCTGTTGAAGATACTTACGCACACATACGCACACACACACGAACATACATGGCCGCTAATAAATAGATATGGATTGTAGCCTTTATGTTTGGCACAAAAATATGGGAGTTACAGGTTGGGTTTGGTGTTTGGTAAGACGATTTGATTTTAGTTCGTTCTTCTCACAAGCGCACAAATACACACACACACACATCTATATATATATATATATATATATATATATATATATATATATATATATATATATATATATATATATATATATGTGTATTTATATATAAATTAATATATATATGCATATATATATATATATATATATATATATATATATATATATATATATATATATATATATATATATATATATAATTTACATATATACTGTGTGTATATATATATATATTATATATATATATATATATATGGATATATGTACGTATGTGTGCGTTCCACATACACTCTGAAACGCACTGAGCAATTTCAACCAAACTTGGTAAACATATGACTTACTATCTCGGAAAGAACATTGTGGGGGTAAGACATCACTGGCACCAAAGTGGGGTGTGTGGAAATGGGTGACATGTAAAAATAACCGAAAATGACAGATATTAGTTCTAATCCATAGTTTTCGAGGTCTCTGAGACGAATAGTGACATTCCCGATGCCCTTTAAGTCCAAGTTCAGCCCCGATAGGAATAGGGGGTGAGAAGCGGAGGAAAGGGGTGACATGTAAAAATAACCGAAAATGAGAGATATTCGTGTCTAATCCATAGTTTTCGAGGTTGCCGGGATGAATAGTGACACTCCCGAGGTCCTTTAAGTCCAAGTTCAGCCCCGACATGAAGGAAGGGGGCGTGAGAAGGGGTGGGAAGGGGGTGACATAAAAATAACCGAAAACGATAGATATTAGTGTGTAATCCATAGTTTTCAAGCTCACTGAGTTGAATATTGAAACTCCCAATACCCTTCAAGTCCAAGTTCAGCCCTGATAGGAAGTGGGGTGAGGAGGGGAGAGAGAGAGAGAGAGAGAGAGAGAGAGAGAGAGAGAGAGAGAGAGAGAGAGAGTTTATCAGTTCCAATTCAGAGTTTTCCCGGGCAGCGGCAGGTTGTTTAGCTAGTATATGTGTGTATATATATATATGTGTGTGTGTGTGTGTGTGTGTTTGTGCCAAACATGTAAACTATAGACCCATATGTTTAGGAAAAGAAGTTATTTTCTTTGACGATCGTAATATATTACAAGAATTCTTACTTCAAAAACACCGAGAGCTAACTATGGAAACGTCAGCACTACAGTAAAACAAGCCATGAACGCACGTCGGTAACTTGCCGCATACATATCGCCAACAGGCTGAATGCAAGTGTTAACGACTTGCTGGTACTTCTAACTATAATATCATCCAGCATTGGCCAAAAATGCGTTCTCCACTTACGGTCGTTCACTTATTTTCAACATGTCTGTGGCAGATATGCGATAAGTTGACGACATGTTTTCGACATGTTTACAACATGTATATATGTTTATTGCGGACGTACACTAAAAGAATAGACTACTTTTTGTGATGGAATTTAAGAATAAAAGTCCTTATTGAGACACCTGCCCTCAAAGGAATATTAATTCTCGACTTCGATTTACAAAACAGACAGTTAAACCCTGCTAAGGGCATGAGTACCAACGTCCCTAGAATTGTAATTTACATAGCCCTGCAAACAAAGCCAAATTGCGCTCCCACCCCCACCCTCCACCCCCCGCCCCCACCATCAATCTTGTCTTGATGAGAATTGCAGCCGAAATAATCCGAGCAATGACGTCATTGCTTCCGAATTCAGTCAACAGAGGTTTATGTTTGTTTGTCTTGACCCCCCCAAAAAAGGGACAAAGATCAACTGGCAATCAAAAGAGGGGGGAAGGGGAATAAAAATAAAATTGATTGAAGAGATTTAGAGGTGGTTTTGTTTACATTATTGGAAGGAAATAGATTAAGAGGTGGAATATACATAAAAATGCGTACATTCAGCATACGTGCATACACACTTACGTATACATACATACATATATACATAAACATATACATATAAATATAAATATATATATACATATACTATATATATATATATATATATATATATATATATATATATATATTGTATTTTTAAACCTCTTAGATGACAATACATTACATACAAGCATAAACAGAACAACATTCACAACAATAAGCAAACAAACATAACAATACACCATCCCTCTTTCATAAGCATACTTTCTAAATCTGATAATAAAAAACTAGCACCATTTCCGACGAACTGGAGCCCAAGATAACTGCTGTAGGAGATGCAAATTCTTCAGAAAAGAGGCAGGGAAATATTGCAGATAGCTTATGCAATACGGGTTAGATTATGTGGGCTCTCTCTCTCTCTCTCTCTCTCTCTCTCTCTCTCTCTCTCTCTCTCTCTCTCTCTCTCTCTCAGATGCTTTTAAAACTACTCGGAGAAGTTGATGCCCCACAAAAAACTCATCGCAGAAAAGGCAAAACTACATGAAGCCATATCTAAGAGAGGTTTGCCATATTATGGAAAACTTTCTTGACAAAAAAAAAAAAAAATCTTAGGAAGCTTTTTCTGTTCCAAGGCCAGTGAGGAAATATTTCAGTTGGAAAAAAACATAAAAAAACATATAAGGCAGAGATAGTATTGTCTGATAAGATTGAATGGTATTCTATTTCAGTTGGACATTTAGGCTGAGCCACATCGTCTTCACGGTAAAAGAATATTATCCTATATGTGTGTGTGTGTGTGTGTGTGTGAGAGAGAGAGAGAGAGAGAGAGAGAGAGACTCAGACTGCTGTTGATTCACTCTTTCCTAGACTGCTAACTCTCTCTCTCTCTCTCTCTCTCTCTCTCTCTCTCTCTCTCTCTCTCCGAAAGAAAATAAACTGTTCTGTTTGGTCACGTTAGCATAATAATCATATATATATATATATATATATATATATATATATATATATATATATATATATATATATATATATATATAGATAGAGAGAGAGAGAGAGAGAGAGAGAGAGAGAGAGAGAGAGAGAGAGAGAGAGAGAGAGAGAGAGAGAGAGACTCAGACTGCTGTTGATTCACTCTTTCCCTAGACTGCTAACTCTCTCTCTCTCTCTCTCTCTCTCTCTCTCTCTCTCTCTCTCTCTCTCCGAAAGAAAATAAACTGTTCTGTTTGGTCACGTTAGCATAATCATATATATATATATATATATATATATATATATATATATATATATATATATATATATAGAGAAAGAGAGAGAGAGAAGAGAGAGAGAGAGGAGAGAGAGAGAGAGAGAGAGAAAGTCATTCTGCTGGT
>NC_089746.1:45564011-45574011 GCF_040412425.1 Macrobrachium rosenbergii
GACAACTAAATTCATCAATGTTTTTCCAGCTGTGAGGAAAAATATGATTATGAATATGATGAAAATTACATTTTTATTGAATATTGAAAAGTGGATAGTTTTGCATCCAGAAAAAAAAAACTAGGATGATTATGGGGATAAACATCAAGACATGATAAGCCACAAATGTTTTGGAGAAAAGAAAAAACTCTCAACAAGTACTTGATGAGAATAAAAATGTGATGAACATTCAAGATACAATTTCCCTGATCTAAAACAAACTCATATATATATATATATATATATATATATATATATATATATATATATATATATATTAATGATGTTGCCTTGTAATATGTATATCAGCCCATAGTTTTGATATATTTACTCTTCTATTTATCATGTATTATGTATAATATTAACAATTATTGAAATATCACATGTAGTGTAGTATCAGATCTCAAGAGAGTTAGTGGTTTAGATAAGTTAACAGCATAATTTAGAATTAATAATACCTTTCCTGATAACAACGTAGTAGCGAGAGAGAGAAATTCGAGTTGTAGACCAGATGTGCCATCTGTCACCAGTTAAGATAACGCCATGACAGGTTGGGAATAACAATAGCTGCTCCGTCATGGAAACCAACTTGGGTTTTTTCGTTTTGTTTTTAAAACATGCTTGTCATAATTAGGCAGTTCAGATCGTGTAAGGATTTCTGTAAAAGCTTTGTCTCATACGAGAAAAAGACAAAGGTTTTGTAATGTTATGTGCATGACTCTGATCACATATGCATTTTTGAGAGTAAGAGAACATGGCAATTGCGTCATGTTTAGGATTGCATTGCTCTGATCATGTATTGTCCTGATTGCATTCAAAATGTTTTCCTTTGTATCTCGTTCCCAAAATGCCTTGATGACGTCATTTGAGTGATTCATGTGCTACTAGAATCCTCAGATTTTTTCATTCTTGTTTGAGAAACCGTTAGCTGTGGTTCCCTCTGTCTCTCTCTGTCTCGCTTTCTTCAAAAGAGAGTAATTTTAACGTAATATATTTGTGGTCACTGGTATTAAATATAGCTTTTGAGATCTGAATTTAGTAAAACTGTTTAATTGTAACGGTGCCAGACAAAAAAAGTGTGTTTTGTCAATTGGAAGCAGCTGCATATCCTGTGATTTTACAAAGGTTTTCACAAGCTTGTGTAAGGTAAAGTGAATTTTACTTATTATCATCATGGTATAATGAGGTACATTACAGGAAATTTCTGCCTAAGTGAAATTATTTTATTGATAAATCTTTTGTGTATTTTTGTGTGTTCTTGTGTCTGCAAACTCTTGATTTTTTTCAAATTTTATATTTTGGTGATTTAACATTTATTTACTTAGCATTTTAAATATTTCTTGATGATTTAACATTGCATACTTGATCTAATTTTCATTTACTAAGATTTTCTTTTCAAATCTTGAATAATTCTTGATAGCTTAAATTTTACTTGATTAATTTAATTTCTTGATAAATTAAAGTTTTGTGATTTAGTTTTGTTTAATAATTTAATTCAAGAATGAATTAAATTTTGTGTTGTTTTCAAGTAACAGTAAATTTTTTAGATTGTGAATTCTAATTATAAATTTTGAATTTAATAATAAATTTTTGTACTTAAAATTTTTTAAAACTGTTTCATTTACTGACCACCAGTGAAGAGGATTAATTGTGTACATAAGGCAAAGTGATAAACATGTTTTGTTCCTTTAGTTTTGCTGAAGTGGATTAAGACCAGGGAAACAGTTAAAGTTGTTTAATGGAGTGATGCCCTTTTACCCTAGTATATTTCTTGTTTAATTGCTGATACCTCACACTAGTCTTGATAAACTTAGTTTGATTTTTCATGTGATTAATGAGTTTTTTAAGGGATCACTGTTACCTTTAGAGTACTCAGTCGTAATTCTTATTGTTATGAGAATTCCCGTACCTGGCTGAAGTGAGGTAAAGTTTTGAATTATGTGATTAATTGTGTAATAACCAGGTACTTGGTACGCATCGTTACAATATATATATATATATATATATATATATATATATATATATATATATATAAATATATGTATAAATATAAATATATATATGTATAAATATAAACACATATATGTATATATATACATATATATATATATATATATATGTGTGTGTGTGCATGCATACATTATTTACGTACGATGACATTTTTCATATGTTTCCGTGCATTCTTCATACATAATTCTACAGATCTTTATAACTTACTCGAAAGCTTGGGCATGCTAGCGCAGCGTCCATACTTGGAGAGAGAAAACGATTTTCTCCTCAAAACTGAGTCGCCTATCGGAAGATTGAAAGAAAACATTGTCTCGAGATAAAACAATCAATGGTGATTGATTAAAGTTGACTGAATCCATTTTGTCAGTTATATTTCAGGGGGATGTGTTCCGATTATCATTACGGGAAGGCGACTTTATAATGTTAACGTCACGTTTTTGTCCTGTTATGCCTATTCAAGTTATTTTATAACAATCAAGGTAATATATGTTGGGTGTCCATCATATTTTTAATTTTAGTTTTTTTTCTGAAAAGCGTTTCTTTATGTTTTATTCTGAAAATAAAGTTTTTTTCTTTAAATCATGGAAATAATATCTTGAATACTCATCACATTTTTATTTTCATCACATATTTGTTGAGATTTTCTTTTCTCCAAAAACACTTGTGGCTTATCATGTCTTCATGTTTATCCCCATAACTATCCTAGTTTTTTTCTGGATCCAAAACAATTCACTTTTCAATATTTAGCAAAAATGTATAAATATATATTTATAAAACTGTGCATTTCTCATCACACGAAAACAAGGCCAATCGACGTTGCTGAGGAAGTGGGCATAAGGCCTGCCTTCTGATGATTTTTTCGAAACTAAATATATTGCTTTGAAATTAATCACCGTCTCAGTCAAGATTTCTCGTGGTCCCGGTATTTCTCTAATCATTAATGTGGAAACCATTCTTTACAAATGCAAACTGAATCCTACAGCGGAGGATGGAAACTCTCTCTCTCTCTCTCTCTCTCTCTCTCTCTCTCTCTCTCTCTCTCTCTCTCTATATATATATATATATATATATATATATATATATATATATATATATATATATATATATATATATATATATATATATATATATATATATATATATATACATATATATATATATATATATATATACATATATATATATACATATATATATATATATATATATATATATACAGTATATATATATAAATATATATATATAGAAATACTCTGGCTTCTGAGACAATTTGACAATTTCTCCCTCTCTCTGAAATACTCTAGCTTCATGAGACTAGTCTCTCTCTCTCTCTCTGAAACACTCTAGCTTCAGGAGACCATTCTCTCTCTCTCTCTCTCTCTCTCTCTCTCTCTCTCTCTCTCTCTCTCTCTTCTTCTTCTCTCTTTGAAATATTCTAATTTCACGAAGCAATTTCCTCTCTCTCTCTCTCTCTCTCTCTCTCTCTCTCTCTCTCTCTCTCTCTCTCTCTCTCTCTCTCTCCCCCTTTGAAGCATGAGGAAAATGCACTGGCAGAGGGATCATTTTTATTTCTTCATTAAAGGGTCAGAAAACTAATATAGCAAGCTACACGAGGTAACTCATATATCGAGGACGAGAGAAAAGAAAATAATAACAGAAACAAAAAAGAAGAAAGCAAGGAGACCTGAAAGAGGCTGGATGTTAGACAACAGAGAATGTTACCCAGTTTTAAAGGTAGAAAGACCATTTTTTTATAAAGGAAATAAGAAAATGTTCTTTGAGTATTTTGTTAACGGAAGAGATGAAGATTAAACCAGAAAATACAGAATGCAATAAGTTATACGTAAGTCGGTATATTTCTTTGCTTCTTTAGCTGTGTGTGTATATATACATATATACATATATATACATATATATATATATATATATATATATATATATATATATATATATACTGTATATATAACGTATATAGTATATGTGTATAATGCGTATATAGACAGATATATGTCTATATATATTGATATACTGATATATGTGTGCGTGTATATATATTTATATATGAATGTATGTGTGTATACATATGATGTATGTATGCGTCTGTAATGCTCTTAGTATTGAACGTTGTACCTTTTAATATGAAAGGCAACCATAATTACCTAATAGGATCATAATAATCTGGAACGAGATAAAAAGACCATCTCATGAAACTAGCTTCTAAATAATGATGATTTCACATAAGACAAAACAATATACAATTTCACATCAGACATAAAGACAATTTCACTTATGACGTAAATAAAGACAATTTCACTGAAGACATAAATAAAGACAATTTCACTTCAGACGGAAATAAAGACAATTTCACTTAAGACAGAAATGAAGACAATTTCACCTAAGACGTAAATACCGACAATTTCACTTAAGACTTAAATAAAGGCAATTTCGCTTCGGACAGAAATAATTTCACTTAGGACATTAAGACATTTTCAGTTCGGACAGAAATAATTTCATTTCGGACATAAAGACAATTTCACTTCGGACAGGAATAATGAATTTCATTGAGGACATAAATAAAGACAATTTTAGTTAAAACAGAAATAAAGACAATTTCACATAAGACGTAAATAAAGACAATTTCACTTAAGATATAAATAAAGACAGTTACACTTAAAACATAAATAAAGACCATTTCACTTCAGACTGAAATAAAGAATTTCATTTAGGCTTTAAAGACAATTTCACTTAAGACAGAAATAAAGACAATTTCACTTCAGACACAAATAAAGACAATTTCACTTCAGACACAAATAAAGACAATTTCATTTCAGACAAAAATAAAGACTATTTAACATAAGACATAAGTAAAGACAATTTTAATTCTGACAGAAATAAATAATTTCATTTAGGACATGAAGACAATTTCACTTAAGACAGAAATACAGACAATTTCACTAAGACATAAATAAAGGTAGTTTCACTTAAGACATTAATAAATACAATTTTAATTCAGACAGAAATAAAGAATTTCATTTACGACATAAAGACAATTTCACTTAAGACAGAAATAAAGACAATTTCACTTAAGACATAAATAAAAACACATTCACTTGAGACATAAATAAAAACAATTTCACTTCAGACAGAAATAAAGAATTTCATTGAGGAAAAGACAATTTTAATTCAGACAGAATTAAAGAATTTCATTTACGACATAAAGACAATTTCACTTAAGACATAAATAAAAACACTTTCACTTGAGACATAACTAAAGATGATTTCACTTCAGACAGAAATAAAGAATTTCATTGAGGATATAAATAAAGACAATTTCACTTAAGACAAAATAAAGACAATTTCACTCAAGACGTAAATAAAGACAATTTCACTTAAAGCATAAATAAAGACCATTTCACTTAAGACATAACCAAAGACAATTTCACTTCAGACAGAAATAAAGAATTTCGTTGAGGACATCAATAAAGACAATTTCACTTGAGACAGAAATAGACTTTCACTTGAGAGAAATAAAGGCAATTTCGCTTAGGACATAAATAAAGGCAATTTCACTTAAGACATAAATAAAGACAATTTCACCTCAGACAGAAATAAAGAATTTCATTGAGGACATAAATAAAGACAATTTCACTTGAGACAGAAATAAAGACAATTTCACTTGAGACAGAAATAAAGACAATTTCACTTGAGACAGAAATAAAGACAATTTCACTTGAGACAGAAATAAGGACAATTTCACTTGAGACAGAAATAAAGACAATTTCACTTGAGACAGAAATAAAGACAATTTCACTTGAGACAGAAATAAAGACAATTTCACTTGAGACAGAAATAAAGGCAATTTCACTTGAGACAGAAATAAAGACAGTTTCACTTGAGACAGAAATAAAGACAATTTCACTCACGAATAAACAAAGAGAATTCCACTCACGAAAAACCAAGACAGTTTCACTCTAGGCATTTAACCATTTCACAAGAAATACACGAGGTTTAAATACACAGAAAGCAAGTTCGACTGTATACAAATACACTGGAGAATATCACGCCATGTCCAACCTTGTAGGAAACTTAAGTCGCACAATAAATTGGAGTAATGGGAGGATGAAATTCGAGTGAGATATTTGAGAATCATTTGATAATGTACTTTAATCCAATAGGCTTTACAACACTGATAAGTAATGGTCAGTTTTAACTGCAGGAAATACATTATGGCAGCGCATACTCTTATATTTTTTTCATTTAAATTGTTTTTTGTTTAAAATTAACGGCGGCGTTATATGAACTATGTTAACTTCCATTCACTAGGTAGACGACTACGCATGCGTATATCTGCCCATGCATACATGAGAAATGTGAGAATGCACGTATGTATATGAGGGAGAAATTATAAATAAAAAATCATCTGCAGATGACAACCTGATTTGTTTTATCTAGTTTGTCATAACACATTTAATCAAGAAATGTCTGTATCTTTATAAGTCAATAGAAATGTCTCACTTGGTAGACAGAATTAAATTTAATGGTTCCTTTTCAGTTAATTCCCTTTCAAGCTTTCTTTTCACAAGCAGAAAGAGGCCAAAAAATAACTTTCATTATAACAAGAAACGTTCTCAGCAGTGAAAAGAAATACCTCAACTGGAAGCTAGAACTGAATTTCCTTATTCCTTTTCAGTAGATTCCTTGTCAAACCTTCTTTTCGCAAGCAGAAGGAGATAAAAAAATATTAATTTCTTTATAACACGGAGCTTTCTCAGTAGGGATTTAAAATCATGCCTCCTGAGAAATCACTTTTACAACTCTACAGCTAAAAAGATATACTTCTTTTATCATCTAAAGTTGGACCTGTCACCTTTTGCAAAAGAAGAAAGTAAGGGTACGAGAATAAATAACGTTCAGAAAATCGATGCTCCTCACGGGACCTCTAAGAATAAATATGAAACTTGCCATAAGGCAAAGATATCCTAATCAGAACTTATATATGGTAAACTGACTTGCATTCGGAATGAATGTCTTCTGAAGTCGCATTACTGTTAACAGGTATTCCGTCTACTACCCTGATGTAGCAACAGCAACATCAACAAGAGATATTATTATTATTATTATTATTATTATTATTATTATTATTATTATTATTATTATTTGAAGGTAGGAGACCTTCTTTCAAACATATCTTCTCACCAGGGCTGATATTTGTTAATAACTGGCCTATGAGAAGAAAATGAGAAGAAAATAAGAAGAATTGAAAATACCATATATAAAATCAGTTCCACTGATGCTGCCATTCTCTTTAAGAAGACATATTATTATTATTATTGTTATTATTATTATTATTATTATTATTATTATTATTATCATTATTATTATTATTATTATTATTCAGGCGATATATCCTATTCATACGGAACAAGCCTACAGGTCACTGATTTGTAATTGAAGCTTCTGAAAAATATGGTGTTCATTTGAAAGAAATTACAGAAGATAATTGGAGATACAGAAAGAAGAAAATAAAAAAGTACAAGGTAGTAGTAGTAGTAGTAGTAGTAGTAGTAGTAGTAGTAGTAGTAGTAGTAGTAGTAGTAGTAGTAATGAAAAAACACTTACGAAAGTTCGGTCATAAAATTTGCAAGCAATATGCATCCTAGGAAACAAAATCCCAACACCATTCATGTGTGACAACAGGACACCAACAAGAAAGATACACATAAAATACGAAACGAATTACAGTACCATTACACCAAGAGAAGAACCAGTAACCACGTACATACGTGAAGAAGGCAGATATAAATACTGTTGACACAAAAAAAGTTACAACAAAAATACAAAAACATTAAAACAAAACTTTTGCTCGCCAACACCTGCCAGACAAAAATAGGATGAACACCGTGTGGGCAACACCTCTTTGTAAACACAGAAATTCATAACAACAACAACAACAACAACAATTTACGCTTTCAATACTAAAAGGATATACTCTCTTCATCATCAAACTCTTAAGACTATTAAATGTTAAATTATTTTTTACATTATCAAAAATCTTATTGGAGAAAACTGGAAATAATGATTAAACTTCTTTTAATTAACGTAATTTGTCATTACATATCGCATAATAGAACGTTATGTAATATTACAACCTTACCATCTAAATCTGTAACTGAATTTTTAATAATCACAGCTTTGAATAAAGAAAGCTTCAAAAATGAATGTTCATAAATCTATATATATATATATATATATATATATATATATATATATATATATATATATATATATATATATATATATATATATATATATATATATATATATATATAAATATATATATATATATATATATATATATATATATATATATATATACTGTATATATGCATAACATGGATGTACGTATATACACACACATTATATATATAAATATATATTGTATTATATATATATATATATATATATATATATATATATATATATATATATATATATATATAATATATATATATTTTTGCACATATATAAATAAACGTATCTGTACAGAAACTATCCAGCATATGAAAATATCAAAACTATTGTACAAGGTACCTTTCTGATATATTTGATCAATCCATAAGCAAAACTGAAAAATAGAATAGACATCACCATATATTACCATATGCAACTTTATAGCACCTTATTCATTCTGCATCAATGTTATGGCATGCAAGTTGTTAAACATAATGTTGTTTACAAGTAAAATACCCTTAACACTTCTTTTTAAGTACAAGTAACTCTTACACCCCTTTAAAAAACAATACTAATTAGTGAAACTCTTTATCATGAAATGCTTCATATCATAATTTCTTCAAAAGAGCGGGGCACTTAATCATTTAGCTCTGTAAAGTGAATGTGAAAAAATCTATACTTTACAAAGAAAAATTAAATTGACGTATTTTGGGGCTTACGTCCCAGAGGGAGAAATTATTATTGAATGATTTCGTTAACACGCCTTTCAGAAAGTTATCAAAGCTGTGCAGAAATCTATAACAAAGTTAAGTCGTTGTTAAGATGTTTTTGTGTATGCTGGATAAGAGGAGAATTGGCAGGGGGTTGGGGAGGGGAGGCAGATAAGGCGTATTGTACCTATTGGGGAGAGGGGATTAAATTTGAAAGATTTTTATTTGTCTGTTTCTTATTTTCAAAATACATTTTACATTTCAGCTTTGTCTTAAAGTTTTAATTGATATCTACGGCAACGATTGAACGCAGTTTAAGAACTAATTTTTAAGGAGATTACGGCATGCAAAGACTTTCAAAAATAATAATTATTTACTTGTACTTATAAACATGATATTTACTGCATCAAGTCCTAAAAAATCCATTGATGTTCAACAAAACTGCATATATAATATTCCAGTTACTTTATAAGGAGAACCCTGGATTTTCTATCCCACCCCCTACCTCTTAAACCCCCCTCCCACTCTCAAGAAAGATCAAAATGCAAAGAAAAAGAAAGCAAACAAACAACAAAGTGACAAAGACACAGGTGGGGCGAGCTTACCACTCACCTGCGCCTGTACCTTGGTTCGACGGGCCAAGAGCGGCGAGTGCGCAGGTAGACTGCGCGTCGCATCCCGCAGGAACTCATTGCCCCAACGGTGGGAGCCGAGGTTCTCTTGACGATCCTCCGGCTCCACCACCCGTGGGCCCACAGGTGCTGCGAAGGCTGAGGGCCCTGGGGACCCTGGTCGCTGATGGTGCGACGGGTGTAGCGCTCTTTCCTCGGGCTTCGCTCCATTCCTCCGACGGGATTACCAGGAACCGATTCCGCCGACGTCACGGATGGGGCCAGATGAGAGCGAGTAGGAATTCGGGCGACAGGATTTGGCTTCCGTCGTCCACCTGGGTATCAGGTCCCCTTCGGAATATCTCTAGCTAGGGAGAGGAAGAAGGAGGTCTGTCGAGA
>NC_089746.1:45576511-45616511 GCF_040412425.1 Macrobrachium rosenbergii
ACTGCAAGAGGTGCACTGACGACACTATCCCCCCTACCGAGGAGATCTGCTGAAGAATGAACAATCTGAATGGGAGTTTTATTCATTTTTTCACGTTATTCAACAAGAAAATCAAAACTAGAAAAAAAATTGGAAATTTCAGACAGAACTGACGCCTTTGCTCATAATTAAATCCTTACCTGACGTCTCTGTCAGCTTATATATATATATTTTTTTTTGGGGGGAATCGAAAAGCAAATGATTCCATCTTTCAGACGTGGCAGGATCTCGTCAGTTAACTTTGAAGGATCAAAGCCCTTTTGCACTCATTAAAAGTAATTATGATGATTAATTCAATTATGGCTATTAAAGGGTTAAAGCTTTTCTCTCCACTAATAGACTCGCAAATGAGGTTATTTTCCCAAATTATAGTTCACGAGGAAAAAGGGCCATTTTTATTTACAGGCTGATCTTTATTGAGAGATTATAGATTCTGTTTAACATGAGACGGCATGTCCTCATTTTAATAATAATAATAATAATAATAATAATAATAATAATAATAATAATAATAATAACAATAATAATAATAATAATAATAATCCTAGGTTATGGAAGATGAACTTCAGAATGGATTATCACTGAATTATACGGGGTCGTGGTACGACTACAACATTTAACTACCTTTTTTGGTTAAAAGGATCGTGGTCAATTTGTAGCATTTAACACTAGTCCCAAGTAGTTTCCTTAAAGGGATCTTTGTAAATCTTTGTAAATCTACAGCATTCTACCCATGGTTCTAAGAAAGCATCATAGTAGACCATAAGACGTCCTATTTGACCTTTTGCTTCTTATAATTCTCCTGTAAATCTAAGGTAAAACCATTAAGGGGTCACTTTTCAAAATGAGAGGTCTATGCAAGCGTCCCATGTACTGGGACACTTTCGATCATTCACAGGGCTTAAGACCGTGAAAAGAGGGAATCAGAGAGGTTGGACAGCATGGAAGAGAGAGCCAGAAAATAATGTAGACGAAGATGATGCTCTAAAGCTGGATCTGAAAGAAAATCCCAGTTGCAATAAAAAAAAAAAAAACAAGTAAAAAATGCGCACAAATTTCTTCAGCGCAATCGAGTTTTCTGTACAGCGTATACTCAAGGCCACCAAAAACAGGTCTATCTGTCGGTGGTCTCGGTATAATGCTGTATGAGCCGCGGCCCATGAATCTTTAACCACGGCCCAGTGGTGGCCTGTCCTATATCGTTGCCAGATGCACCATTATGGCTAACTTTAACCTTAAATAAAATAAAAACTACTGAGGAAAGAGGGCTGCAATTTGGTGTGTTTGATGATTGGAGGGTGGATGATCAACATACCAATTTGCAGCGCTCTAGCCTCAGTAGTTTTTAAGACCTAAAGGCGGACGGACAGACAAAGTCGGCACAAAGTTTTCTTTTACAAGAAACTAATAATTGTTCGAGGTGTTGGACACCAAGATCGAAGAAATAAAGTGGGAACTGAGGTGAAACAAAAGGCTAAAAAGTGGTTAAATCTAGGGCCAAAGGGACGCTGCAAACACCCTTTAGTAACCCCTACAGTTTACGCATGAGGTGAACCGACAGCACTAACCTCCTACAGGATTAAAGGAATCATGTCACCAGGCTCTACAAAGCATCATCGCAATGAAATATCAAACAAAAATCTGAGATAATGCTATTGATAGTAATCATTATTCAAGAATCCAAAAACTTATTTCCTCTTCTAAATAATTAATCATTTTCTATTAAAGGAATAAAATTAGAATACATCAAAGACCTGTATGTTACACGTTTCATCGATATGGGTACTTGAGTTTTTTTTTTTTTCCCAAGGTTTCATTTCATTCAACTTTATCCAGGGCGGTGGAGGCGGGGCTATTTTGTGCAAGTTTAATTAAAAGTTGATAAAACAAACCGCAATTCTGTGGAAGAAAAATATCCCATCTCGTTTGTTCTTTCATGAAAAGTGAAAAGTTAATTTAAACATCTCGTCGCACTTATTGCTTTTGGGGAAAGCCAAAGGGGAAAATTCAAAAATTGGAAAAGTTTCAGGCTGGTAATTGACGTGTAATTAGAAACATTAAAATATGCAACTATATATATATATATATATATATATATATATATATATATATATATATATATATATATATATATATATTACACTGTATATATGCTGTATATATATTGTATATATATAATATACATAACATGCATATATATATACATATATATATGTGTGTATATATGTATGTGTGTATGATACACTCCTACCATATTATATAACAAAAAAAATTCCCTTTATTAACCAGCCCTAAATTGGTGATCGTGAACAAGCTTACATTCATTCCCCAAGGTCTCAAAACCCAAACCATCTTGACATATATCTTGACATCCACAAAATTACGCATCAATTTACTTAGGAGGGAAAAGAAGCATCGAAGTGTGACTGTTGCTATAGGCTGCTTGCAATGGAACAAATTCTGGTGCATACGCGCTTTGAAATCAGAAAGAATTCAAGAGGGCAATTACGCTAAGTCTTTTGAATTCAACCAAGGTAAGTTCTTGAAGATGTCCTTTCCTTAGACGCGTAGGGCAAGTAACTCTGAAACTCCTTTGCTCTTCCGAAAAGGAGGCGTCATCATCCAAGTCATTTATAAATCTTATATACAAGACTTGAAGTCTTTAGTTGTTTTCCTTTCAAAACTAAGGTTCCTTCACCTCCTCAGTTCCACCCACTGACGACTCGAACCCTTAAGAAGACAACTTGCTTCGAAGGATGTTTCCGGTTATTTCTTCGATAAATTGCGTAATGTCGTCCATCACTGAGTTCATTATTTCGTCCTGATTTCATCACGATTTAGTCCAAATTTCGTCACGATTTCGCCACGAATTCGTCCTGAT
The DNA here is from genome assembly GCF_040412425.1 of Macrobrachium rosenbergii. NCBI lineage: Eukaryota > Metazoa > Arthropoda > Malacostraca > Decapoda > Palaemonidae > Macrobrachium > Macrobrachium rosenbergii. The sequence continues at coordinate 45,579,432 of NC_089746.1, forward strand.
TTGTCATGATTTCGTTGCTTTCAGTTTTCTGTAAAAGAAAACTATTGAGATGGCTTTCTCTGTCCGTCCGCACTTTTTTCTGTCCGCCCTCAGATCTTAAAAACTACTGAGGCTAGAGGGCTGCAAATTGGTATGTTGATCATCCACCCTCCAATCATCAAACTTATGAAATTGCAGCCCTCTAGCCTCAGTAGATTTTATTTTATTTACGGTTAAAGTTAGCCATGATCGTGCGGCTGGTATCGCTTTCCGGGAGCGTGCGACGCACCTTCACTTGACCGCATCTGGGGAGCAACTGCGAGCTGGCCAGTCGTAGCTGATAGTTTTATAGATTTCGTCCCGATTTCGTCCCGATTTCGGCCCGATTTCGCCAAATTTTGTCACGATTTTCTCCCGATTTTTTGGTTTAGTCCCGATTTCGTCCAGATTTTGTCACGATTTCGTCCCGATTTCGTTCTGATTTCGGCACGATCTCGTCCTGATTCAATCCAAATTTGGTCACGATTTCATCACGGTTTCATCCCGATTTCGTCCATATTTCGCTACGATTTCGTCCTGATTTCATCCAAATTCGATCACGATTTCATCCCGATTTCGTCACGACTTCGTCACGATTTTGTCACGATTTCGTCACGATTTTCGCCCCGATTTCGTCACGATTTCGTTCTGATTACATCCAAATTTGGTCACGATTTCGTCCCGATTTCGTCCGCAATTATTCAACTGGTATGAATCGATATGATTCGTCAAATAAGAATCAACTCGTGTCTGGAAGATGACAGATAATACAAATAAGCTTTTTATCTCCTCGTTACATTTCTTTCGGGTTGGTTGGTCTGACTCCTGAGATCTACACCAGGCCTTATACTCGCTTTCAATCTTGCCTCACTTACAGGCCACATAAGGCAAAGAACTGTGCTGGCACAAGCCACCTTAACGTAAACCATCCAAGAACCACTTTCGTTATAATAGTAGATAATTTAAGATAATTTAGTACCACAAATCCTATTCCAAATTTTTTAAAAATAAAATTAATCAACGGCGAGATTATTTAATTAATATTTGGGGCTTTTAAATTAGATATTAACATAATTAACAATAAAATTAAAAGTATGAAGATCATTTATGGCGGTGCTACAGCCAGACTCGCTAGAAAGTATATGTTCTCTTTAATTGCCTGAAGTTATCAGCTGCTAAATTCTGAAAGCTGGTTCTACATATGTAATCACGAGGGAGAAGAAGAAGAAGAAGAAGAAGAAGAAAAAGAAGAAGAAGAAGAAGAAGAAGAAGAAGAAGAAGAAGAAGAAGAAGAAGAAGAAGAAGAAGAAGAAGAATGAAAATTCTCTTGCTTCTATCCAGAATTGCTCGGTGACAAATACTAATATTAATAAGAGCATATTTCCAAAAACTTTAGAGAGGCAACCAAGGCCAAATATTTTCCGGGGGAAAAGCGACATGGTGACAGGTCAAAAGTATTCAATAATAAAAAAAAACAGAGAAACAAACCATTGTTTATACACTAACAACAACAACAAAACAATAAAAAGCAACAAAACAACAACATACAGCGGTAACTGGACTGCGGCCACAAAAATGGAAAAAAGTTCTATTTATCAATACAAAATGTAAAAGGAAGAAAAAATTCAAATAAAAACCCAGAAAAGACAAATCAACGTAAACACATTCTAACTTCTAGTATAAATGTTCCATCAGGCAATGAGGTTTCTCTCTCTCTCTCTCTCTCTCTCTCTCTCTCTCTCTCTCTCTCTCTCTCTCTCTCTCTTCAAAGTAAAATTCAATGAAAGACAAATTAACCTAAACACAATCCACTTTCAAATATAAATGTTCCACCAGACAATGTTCTCTCTCTCTCTCTCTCTCTCTCTCTCTCTCTCTCTCTCTCTCTCTCTCTCTCTCTCTCTCACTTACACAAGACTGACGGTTCCTATTTTCCGTTATACGGAAATCGTAGGTGATGGTAGAAGGGAGAGGAGGGGACGGGGTTGGGGGAAGCTTGTAGGATCCGTGAACCCAAGTTTAATTAACACTGACTACACCTCTATTAAGGGTTTGTTTATCCGGAGCCCAAAAGGCGATGATTAAAGGTAACCGATAATTTCAAACAACAAAATTCTCTCTCTTCTGCTTCAGTTAAAAGCGCCGATCAAATTTAGGTCCATGAAAAGGCGCTTATGTGTATATCTAAACACATAAGTGTTCGTGTGTGTGTGTATGTGTGTGTGTGTGTGTGTGTGTGTGTGTGTTGAGTGACGTGGGTTGTGTGTAGGTCTGAGTGTGTGCATCTATCTACACAAACAACTGAATGATTGACATGTTGAATAGTAGTTTAACACATGCATGTAGATGTGTGTGTGTGTGTGTGAGTGAGGATTTACACGAGAAAGTGTGTGGTGTACGTCCATTGTGTGTGTGAGTGTGTGCGTATGTGTATGTTGGTGAGTGTGATTGTGTGTATGTGTATATGTAAGTGTGTGTGTGTAAAACTAGACTATTCAAGTAAGTGGGATAGTACGACCACGAAGGTATGCTGCTTGTCCGAGAGAGAGAGAGAGAGAGAGAGAGAGAGAGAGAGAGAGAGAGAGAGAGAGAGAGAGAGAGCCTTATATGAAAAAGGATCGTACGGCCGTGTTAATGCAGCCGGCAATGTGACACCGCAAGATGTTAAAGAATCACCCCACTATTTCTCCATTACCAAGAAGCCTCTGGCCGTCGCCTCAGAGGGCCCCTTATTTTCATTCCTTCGCATTACGCCTGAATCGCATTAGCGATGGATACTGCCCTATAACATTACGGCTGGAAGAGGACAGAGAGGTATGTTGTTTGTAAAAAAAAAAAAAAAAAAAAAAAAAAAAATGAGGACATAGAGGTATGTGGTTTGTAAAAAAAAAAAAAAAAACTCGCACACACACACACACACACACACACAAACACACACACGCAAACACAACCTTGTAAAGGTGTAAAACTTACTGATCCCATGATGAGTTACTGAAAAGAAAATAACAGTACCGCCAGAGGCATGTGGTTTGCAAAAAAAAAAAAAAAACGAGCGCGCGCGCACACACACACACACACACTTGTAAAGGTGTAAAGCTTATTGATCTAATAATGGGTTACTGGGAAGAAGATTAACAGTACCGAGGAAGGTTTTTCTTTAATAATGTATATCGTATTAAGGGTGTTAATCTTCATTTCTTGATCAAGACACCAATATCAGCGACACTCTTTTCTTTCAGTTTTTTTTCATTGTCATTTCAAAATCACAAAATGACTGCAAGCCCAAACTATAAAATATGAAGAAAAACCGTAATAATTCAGAAAACAAAGAAACCTAAAAGCAACATGAGTAATGCTAGAATAAAAAGATTAATAACAGGAGACAAAAAGTGACCCGTGTATTATGGGAAGTGTAATGTCTCCTAGTCCTAGTCTTAAGACGTACGGGTATGGAAACAAATGACTTAACACTATAGAAACACATGAATTTTAACATATAACGACACCGCTTTCAGTTTTATTTTTAGTAAGAGTCCTTTAAAAAGCAAGTAAAAAAATGCGTCGAAGTTTCTTCGGCGCAGTCGAGTTTCCTGTACAGCCGCCACAGCGTATACTCAAGGCCACCGTAAATAGATCTATCCTTCGGTGGTCTCGGTATAATGTGGTATGAGCCGGGGCCCATGAATATTTAACCACGGCCAGGTGGTGGTCTAACCTATGCCGTTTCCTAGAAGCACGATTATAGCTAACTTTAACCATAATTGAAATAAAAACTACTGAGGCTAGAGGCTGCAATTTGGTATGTTTGATGACTGGAGGGTGGATGATCGACATACCAATTTGCAGCCCTCTAGCCTCAGCAGTTTTTAAGATCTGAGGGCGGACAGAAAAAGTGCGGACAGAAAAAAGTGCGGACAGAATAAAGTACGGACGGACAGACAAAGCCGGCACAATAGTTTTCTTTTACAGAAAACTAAAATCAAGAATTTTATAAATGCTGCATTACGTACGTCGCACGGCACCACCGTCAAAATGGAAAATACCAATTTGTAAAATAAATTCACAACAGAATCTTCAAAGCGGATTTATTCACGAAAAAACGTTAAAACAATAAGACAAGACTTCAAGTTACAAAATAATAAATTAATGGTTGTAATGCTAAAGCCTTTAGAAATGAAAAAAGAAAACATGAAAAATTAAGTACTGACACACAAAACCATTTTAGAAAAGAAACTTGAATCTTAAAAGTACTATATAAACAATTTTGTTTAAGAATCGTGTGTCCAACACTAGGCTTCACTGCGCATGTGCACAGTGAATTAGCGTCAGTGAGATACGTACTGAAATTGTAAATGATTAAAAATACTGAAACGCTTTCGGCAGGTATTTTGTATTCTTAAGAGTTGTTTTGAAGGGAAACTGAGGTCAATGGCAATATGGAGAAAGACGCCATGTTTTAGCATCGTCCCAAATGGTAAAGAATTCTGACTCTTGATAGCCTCGTGTTAAGCCCATGCAACTGGCGTTGAGTAGCCTATATCATGATTAGAGAAACAAAAAGAAAGTATAAAAAAAAGTACAGAATAAAAGAAGGTAATATTGAATAATGATAAGTTTCATGACTTTGAAACATGAGAGATGACAAAAATTCATTCACGAATTTCTAGGCGAAAATGCTGCGCTTTCCATAATTCAGAGAAAAATATATTTCCGTGTTAAGGATAATTGCCCCAGTGACCTGAGTAATTTGTTTCCAAAATTATTTCACGGTAATACGATTAGTAGGAAATCCATTCTTTCAAAGTGTCTCTATAATATTTAGTTGCAACACCAAAATCAACGTAATTAAAATAAATTGGGATTGATACGTTGACAAAGTTGCCAGTAATTTGTTTTTGAAGTTATTAACGGATTAAGCATTTAATACTGGGCTTCATTTTGCTATTTGAGTATCATGAAAATCCTTAAAAATCTCTAAATCACTTAATGACTGTGCCTCACAGCTCCTTAAATCCGACTCCATAAGTTTGCTGCTACAAGTTTTAAGGAACTGACTTTTTGGGGGATGAGTCTGCTAGTCCCATTCCTATGTTTCCAAACTCGGGACGAGAGCTCATGTACCAACGGTATCTGCCTTTAAAGTGGTGTTCACCCCAAAAATCTTTGTCCAAATAAGTTACCACCACCCCCAAAAACCTTTCCTAAATAAGTTACGACCGCCACAAAAAAAAAAAAAAAAAAATCCTTGCCCAAATAAGTTACGGCCACCCCAAAAATCCTTGCCCAAATAAGTTACAACCATCCCAAAAATCATTGGCCGAATAGGTTACGACTACCCCAAAAACCCTTACACTAATAAATTACAACCACCAAAAAAATCCTTGCCCAAATAAGTTACAACCACCCCAAAAATCATTGTCCAAATAGGTTACGACCACCGCAAACATCCTTGTCCAAATAAGTTACGACCGCCCCAAAAATCATTGTCCAAACAGGTTACGACCACCGCAAGCATCCTTGCCCAAATAAGTTACGACCACCACAAAAATCCTTGACTAAATAAGTTGCGACAACCCTAAAAATCCTTGCCCAAAAAGGTTAGGACAACCACAAAAACACTTGCCCAAATAATTTGACCACCGCAAATTAAGACCATCACAAAAAGTCTTGCCCAAATAAGTTACCACCACACCAAAAATCCTTGCCCAAATAAGGTACGACCACCAAAAATATCCTTGTCCAAATAAGTTACGAAAATGTCCAGACATCCTTGTCCATATAAGTTACGAACACCAAAAAAATTCTTCTCCAAACAAGCTACGACCACCCCAAAACATCCTTATCCAAATAAGTTACTACCACCCCAAAAATCCTTGCCCAGATAAGTTACGACCACCACAAAAACCCTTGACCAAATAAGTTACGACAACCCAAAAATCCCTGTCCAAATAAGTTATGGCCAACACAAAAATCCTTGACCAAATAAGTTACGACAACCACAAAAATCCTTGACCAAATAAGTTACGACCACCCAAAACATCCTTGCCCAAATAAGTTAGGGCCACCACAAAAATCCTTGACCAAATAAGTTACGACAACCCCAAAAATCCTTGTCCAAATAAGTTGCGACCACCCCAAACATCCTTGCCCAATTAAGTTACAACTACCACAAAAATCCTTGACCAAATAAGTTACGACAACCCGAAAAAGGTTACGACAACCACAAAAATACTTGCCCAAATAAGTTACGACCACTCCAAAAAATCCTTGTCCAAGTTAAATACGACCATCCCAAATATCCTTACCCTACTAATTACGACCACCACAAAAATCCTTGCCCAAATAAGTTACGGTCACCCCAAAAATCATTGCGAAAATAGGTTACAACCACCACAAACATCCTTGTCTAAGTAAGTTACGACCACCCCAAACATCCTTGCTTAAATAAGCTACGACAACCGCAAACATCCTTGACCAAATCAGTTACGACCACCCCAAAAATCTTTACCCAAATAGGTTACGACCACCAAAAACATCATTGGCTTAATAAATTACCACCACCCACAAAACTCCTTGTCCATATAAGTGACGACCACCCCAAAAATCATTGCCCAAATAGCTTACGACCACCAAAAACATCCTTGGCCTAATAAGTTACGACCACCCCAAACATCCTTGCCCAGATAAGTTACGACCACCATAAAAATCCTTGACCAAATAAGTTACGACCACCAAAAATCTTTACCCAAATAAGTTACAACCATCCAAAATTCCTTGCCCAAATAAGTTACGACCACCCCAAAAATCATTGGACAAATGTGCATCCTCAAACATCCCTGCCCAAATAAGTTACGACCACCATAAAAATCCTTGACCAAATAAGTTACGACCACTCAAAAAATCTTTAACCAAATAAGTTACAACCATCCCAAAATTCCTTGCCCAAATAAGTTACGACCACCCCAAAAATCATTGGCCAAATATGCTACGACCACCTCAAACATCCTTGTCCAAGTAAGTTACGACCACCCCAAACATCCTTGTCCATATAAGTTAAGAAAACCCCAAAAATTCTTGTCCGAATAAGTTACGACCACCCCAAAACACCCTTGCCCAAATAAGTTACAAAAACCCAAACATCCTTGCCCAAATAAGTTACGACCACCCCAAACATCTTGCCCAAATAAGTTACGAAAACCCCACACATCCTTTCCCAAATAAGTTACAACCACCCAAACATCCTTGACCAAATAAGTTACGAAAACCCAAAAATCCTTGTCCAAATAAGTTAATCCCAACCCAAAAATCCTTGTCTAAATAAATTACGACCACCCAAAACATCCTTGCCAAAATACGTTATGAAAATCCCAAACATCCTTGTCCAAATAAGTGACGACCACCCCAAAAATCCTTGTCCAAATACTTTGCGACCACCCCAAAAATTCTTGTCCAAATAAGTTACGACCACCCCAAAAATCCTTGTCCAAATAAATTACGACCACTCAAAACATCCTTGCCCAAATAAGTTACGACTACCCCAAACATCCTTGCCCAAATAAGTTACTTGACGAATGATTTACATTAGAAAACATAAAAGGAATTTCCATCAAGTAAATTATAAACGATTAAAGCGAGTCATGTCTAGGTACTTGGCTAGATAAGATAATTAACTCCTCCCTCGTGTTTACGTGTCAAGAAGGAGATGGTTTAGAGAGAAGCTTCCCGGAATAGCGGAGGAATGTTCTAAGCATAAACATCGTCCATTATTGACGCAGTGGTTTCCCCCCTTTCGTTAATTCATAGGAATCCAAAGCCGGTGTTGCGGTTATATGTGTTCAGTCAAGCAAGTAAATTAACGATAACATGCCTGATACAGATCTCTTGTACTTGAAGACATCTTGATGAATAGAGTAAAACTGTGTTTCATTTGCATGCAGTCCACAAAGATAATACACATGCACACATATATTTATGTTTAAACAAATAGTGCGCTCCCTCTCTCTCTCTCTCTCTCTCTCTCTCTCTCTCTCTCTCTCTCTCTCACACACACACACACACACATATATATATATATAGATATATATAGATAGATAGATAGATAGATAGATAGATATATATATATATATATATATGTGTGTGTGTGTGTGTGTGTGTGTGTGTGTGTGTGTATATATATGTGTGTGTGTGTATGTATTTTGTGTATATATATATGTGTGTGTGTGTGTGTCTGAGAGAGAGAGAGAGAGAGAGAGAGAGAGAGAGAGAGAGAGAGAGAGCACTATTTGTTTATATATAAATATATGTGTGCATGTGTATATTATGTATATATATTTTTATATATATATATATATATATATATATATATATTAAATATATATACATATATATATATATATATATATATATATATATATATATATATATATATATATATATATATATGCTAGCTGACGTACCCGACGCTGCATGGTAAAAACTCAAAGCGTAGAACACACCCAGATCGTAGAACACACCCAAAGCAAAGAACACACCCACAACGTAGAACACGCCCGGATATTTATTTATCCCAGCCTTCTATTAAACAGGAAAAGGAATCAAATCTATATATAGTGTAATATCAAAGAATTTTTATTTATAGGTTTTTAAAAATATAAATACAGTATTCAAATTAGAAAGTAAAATCTTTCACAAATTCACTATAATATTACTTTAACACAAAACTTAACTGTAAACAAAATATTTAGTTTCACAATCAGGAGCAAGAATAAATAAATTCATGGGTGAACCCACCGTTGAGCAATCATCTAAAAGAGCGAAATGAAACTGTCAAATTCACTGAAAGATGATAAACTGGAAGACTTGTCGAGTTAGCTTCCCTTAAATGCAGACTTCTTTTTATTTTTACAAATTTCCAGAAGGCTTTACAGACACCGAGTTTATTCGTTTCCAAAAATTTTCACAAGGTTATACAGACTTATATTCGTTCTATTCGACTAAACATGGACTTCAAAAGCACTGTGAATGTCACTATTCATCTCAGCTACCCCGAAAACTATGGATTCGACAATAATCTCGGTCATTTTTGACATTTGATTTTTCACCCCTTCTCACCCCCGATTCCAATCGTGGCTGAACTTGGACTTAAGGGCATCGGGAGTATCACTATTCATCTCAGCGACCTCAAAAACTATGGATTAGAATTTTGTTGTTTTCGGTTATTTTACATGTCAACCCCTTCCCGTCCCCACCCCCACCCCACCCCCTTTGGTGTTAGTGATGTCTTACCGCCACAGTATTCTTTTGCAGATAGTAGGTCATATGAACACCAAGTTTGGTTGAAATTGCCCCATGCGTTTCAGAGTTATTCTGGAACATACACACATACTTACATATATCCTTTTTTATTTATATAGACGTACCCAGCGTTGAATGGTAAAAACTCAATGCATAGAACACACCCAGAGCATATACTTCTTCCCTTCAGCTAGAGCACAACCCCATTGTTTCTGCGACTTTAATTTTTTTCGTTTTCCTCGTTTGGTTGACATGAGGTATGACAAATCCGTAAAGTTTATTTAGTTACTAAGTCTTCGGGTAGCACCAGCCCCGTTTCATGGAAGCCCTTCCCATCCCTATCCTTTTTGGTGCAAGTGATGTCTTACCCCCACTGTTCTTTTCCAGATAGTAGGTCATATGTATACCAAGTTTGGTTGAAAATGCTCCGTGCGTTTCACATTTATGCTGGAACATACACACATACATACATCCATTTATATATATATATATATATATATATATATATATATATATATATATGTATGTATATATAAATATATATATATACATATATATATATATATATATATATATATATATATATATATGTATATATATATATAGATATATATATATATATATATATATATATATATATATATATATATATATATATATATGTGTGTGTGTGTGTGTAAGTATATATGTTTACAAACTAATATACATATGCAGAATGAAAATTGTTCCTTTTTTTTTCAATTCCCTTCTTGTTTTCTTCCATGAAGTCATATCTCTGTCCTTCGATCGTAAAGGGTTATCGATGCGCAATTGAGTCGGGATCTTGATGAAATTTTGTGTAATTATTGTGTTGACGAGGACCGAGCCAACGTCATCACTCTGTTTGCCCATTTGCCACGAAAAAAGGACCACCCGATAATTGGAACTATCTCTGGGATAGAGGCAGACGTCTAGCTTAAATTGGCGAAGTTTTGAAGCCTATCTGGGTAGTACAATCCTGCATTCGTTGTTTCATGAAATATTATATATATATATATATATATATATATATATATATATATATATATATATATATATATATATATATATATATATATATATATATATATATATATATATATATATATATATATAATATATATTTACAGAATGTTAGAGTATTCATCATTGAAAAGTCGGAGGTTGTTGCTGCCTGGGGATCGAATCTTCCTACTGACAAACCACTTATCAATTATCATTACCTTTCGATATTATTCCCAGTTAGAACGAGTTGGATAGGAAACGACATTTGTTGCTTAATGTCTTTGGATATATATATATATATATATATATATATATATATATATATATATATATATATATATGTGTGTGTGTAATGTAATTTAACAATTTTATATGCAATTTATGAATTTTAAATGTAATCTAGGAATGGCGTTAAGTAAAACACTTGTCTTTATGTGTATATTTGTGTTTTTGTTTTTTTATACGATTCAAGCTTTGTAGAGACAAGCGTTTCTGAAAAAAAAACTGTGAGAAACTCAGAGAAGTTAAGAGGTCATTGTTATAATATGTTACCATTACATACAGTACACATCTGGTAAGAAAAGCGACCAGTGTATCCTTTCTCTCTCTCTCTCTCTCTCTCTCTCTTTTCCTTATATATATATATATATATATATATATATATATATATATATATATATATATATATATATATATATATATATATATATATATATATATATATATATATATATATATATATATATATATATATATATATATATATATATATATATATAATATATATACATACGTAGAGAGAGAGAGAGAGAGAGAGAGAGAGAGAGAGAGAGAGAGAGAGAGAGAGAGAGAGAACAGACTGGTCGCTTTTTACCAGATATGTATTGTATGTAATGGTAACGCATTACAATGACCTCTTAACTTCTCTGAGTTTCTACCAGTTTTTTTTTTTTAGAAACGCTTGTCTCTACAAAGCTTGAATCGTATCAAAAAAACAAAAACACTAATATACAAATAAAGACAAGTGTTTTACTTAACGCCATTCCTAGATTTCATTTAAAATTCCTAAACAGCATTTTAAACAAAATTATTTCCAAATAACATTCAGTGAGGAACATCTAACTCTGACACTGCCTGATTCCAGTCAGCGCCAAGAATAAAATTAAAAATAAGGTTAACAAAGAAATAAAATGAGAAGATTAACTAAAAGAATAAAGTTTAGTTATCTCGACATCACACTCCCGCCATTATAGCTCATCCCCACACTTTCCCAGGAAGTGCAAAACATATGAAATATGGAAGCAGGAATGAGACTGACTTATTCACAACTCTGTGATTACACTGAGCTCTTTGCCCTGTCCAGAGGCCTTCCCAGAACTAGGTATTTTTTTATCTCTTCATTTCTTTGTTAATTTTGCGTTGTCGCTTAATTCTTTATCTTCGTTGTTATTATTATTATTATTATTATTATTATTATTATTATTATTATTATTATTATTATTATTATTATTATTATTATTATCGGCCACGTTTGAGTTTATCTCATCCAACTTTATTTTCTTAACTAATTTTTGTTTTATCCAGTTTTAACTGTTCACTGTACACATGCATATGTACTTCAACTGACAAAGTTTTATTATTATTATTATTATTATTATTATCATTATTATTATTAGCAATGTTTTAGTGTACCTGTTCAGTCTTTATTTTTTGTATAATTTTAGTATTCTGCTCTATTGTATCTGGTGATCACAGCCTGAAGTCCTCAGCAGAGTTCCTGGAAGCCCTTAGAACGACGCCCCCCGGAGGAATCACTGCCTCGATGGACGTGGAGTCCCTCTTCACGAACGTTCCTGTCAGCTGAACAATCCAAATAATTTTGCATTGTGTATTTAGGGACCCCACTACTCCATCACTGAACATCCCTGAGCACGCCCTCCGTGCCCTCCTGGAGATATGTGCCAAAAAGGCCCCTTTCTCCACAGAGGCATATGTACACCCAAATCGACGGCGTAGTGATGGGTTCTCCTCTTGGAGTCCTCTCCGCGAATTTTTACTTGGGCACCGTCGAGAAGAGGGTCTTTAACAATATATGAAAGCCGCAAATGTACGTACGGTACATCGACGACACCTTCGTCAGCGCTGCGATGAGTGAAGAAATAGGGAACTTGAGGCGTGCCTTCCACACCCGCAGCTGTCTCAACTTCACAATTGAATACAGCCACAATCGTCGCCTCCCCCTTCCTTGACGTCCTCGTCGAGCAACGGGAGGAACGCTTCATCACGAAGGTGTACACGAAACCTACAAACCTGGGCATGTGTCTAAATGGAGAGTGAGTGCCCCGAGAGATATAAGCAATCCGCCATCAGCGCCTTCGTCAGAAGAGCTCTCTCGCACTTCTCTTCCTGGACTGACACCCATGGAGAGCTGGAGCGTGCTTCCCAGATCCTTATCTATAATGGACACACGAATCGGGAGGTAAACAACTGCACTAGAGGAGCCGTGAACAGATGGTATCATCAGGAACCTCGCCCCGACACCTCTGATGGCATCAAACTTTTCTATCAAGGAAAATTCCATAAAGGGTATAAAGAAGACGAACACGCCCTCATGACCATCATTGAAGATAACATCAGCCCGTACGATCCCGATAAGATGATTAAACTCGTCATATTCTACAAGAATAAGAAAACCAGCAGCCTGGCAATGAGAAATAACACCCCACCCCCCCACCAACCAAGCAGGCTCACTTGAAGAAAACCAACGTAGCCTACCGATACAAATGTCCCTTCCGAGAGTGCCTCGGCTCTTACATCGGTATGACTACCATGCGCTTCTCCTGTCATGCCCAGGAGGGTGCCATATTTAATCACGCCAGGACTGCCCATAACCTGAGAATAAAAAGGAATGACACTATCCCTAACATAGAGATAATAGATCAAGCGACCGACCACCGCCGCCTACGCCTCCTGGAAGCCCTACACACCGGGAGAGAGAAGCCGAGTCTCAATACCTCACAGGAGACCTTCCTCCTCCCGACATCGGCGCGAAGGGTGGCACCCACTGGCACCCCGGATGAGCGAACCAATCAGGAATGTACACCTGCGGGCAGCAACCCTTCGAATAATACACTCTCTAACCTGCACTCCAGCGCACGCACGCAAGAGCGCACACAACCATCACGGCGCGAGAGGAGACTTCGCCTGAGGAGAATCGCCTCAAGCAGCCAATGAAAAATCGACCTTATCAGAGATCCCCTGTATATACCGCCACGAGCTCCCTGTCACAGGCAACCCATAGCTCTACATCTTCACAGCAACTGACCTTATTTTATCTTTTTATTTCATTTTTTATTTTTTTTTTTTTTTTTTTATTTACTCACATCTATTCAATTCTATTCACTCATCATTATTTATTTTGCTATATAATTTTATTTATTTTTCATTTATCCTTAGATATTCTTTGAAATAATTTGTAATTATTTATCATACAATTACTTATTTACAATTACATCCATAGTCTTAATCTAATGTTTAATATATTAATAATTTTAGTCTTTCACTCATATGTAAGCAAATTTGTGTATGTATGTGTCTGTGCATGCATATGTGTGTATATATGTATATATATGTAAGTGTGTGCATGGGCATATGTACACAAGATGTATATGCATTCTATCTCAACATTACTACAGTCTCTTCCTCGAACTTCTCTATGTCTATACTACTACCCATTGAAAATCTTTTCCTCTCTCTCTCTCCCACGGTGACCCACCCCCACTAAAACGCACCTCTCATATATTCATACTGCATCCCGCCTCACCAAATGACTCAGGTACTGCCCTAGGGACAAGGCCGCGATGGCATACAGCCATCTCAAGTATAAGCAAAAGACATCTTCCATTGATCACACAAAATAAGCATCATCTCCCAGTCACCATCTTCAATCTCCTGCTCAACAAGTAAAGTCAGCTATGACCATACTTTTTCTCCCCCTCACATCCTTCCCTTCCTTTTTAGTCTCCTTCTCTAGAGACTAAAACTACATTCTGCTGTCGCTATGCCTTCATCTTAGGCTTCACACTTGATCTGAAGGGACGTTCAAGGCCCATCCTTTCTCTGCAACACACAACTCCTCCCTTCCTTCCCAGCCCCTCCTACTTATTGGGACTTGCTGCTATAACACTTTCTCTCCCACTATTTTCTGGCCCAGTGGTTAGATTGGACCGAATGGTATCAGCAATGGAGGCATGTCCGCACCAGGAATTGAACTTACATGAAGTTTTAAGTTACCTTACTCTGCAGAATCTCAATCTTCAGTTACGGGCTGCTGAATAGCCAGAGCCCGTGCCAGCACAAGGCTGGCTGAATCTAAATCCATCCATCCATCCCTGTCACTGTGTCTCCAAACTCATCCCAACGTCCAGAAGATGACCATCGAGCTGGTCGAAAAATGTCGACAGAAAGAGTACTAAAAATGCCAAACATACGTCAGAAAAAGAAAAAAGAAGTAATACCATTAGGAGAATCTACGGATTTACATCCCAGGTTTCACTAACCTGCTGTAATGCTTTAAAATGAAGAATTTCTGCTGTAAGAATTACGCTGTTTCATCCATCGGAATATGAACATTGGAAAATTATTGACTAACTATTGATGTGCAGGAAAAACGAATTATTAGCAGAATTGAGAAAACTCAGAATAATATCAATTAGCAAAATGCAGCCATTTTATTCAACAAAACTTGTCTCCAAGAGGGTCTTCTTCCTTAATAATAATAATAATAATAATAATAATAATAATAATAATAATAATAATAATAATAATAATAATAATAATAATTTCTGATCAATTTCCTTCTGAATTTCCTTACATGTTTCTTCTTTTGCCTCTATCGGTTCATTAAATATAAAAACAATACAAAATGAACTTTCAGCTGTGAAACTTTGTTCCCCTGTCGGGCATAACTGATTGATTCTGACTAAAGTCATATTAAAGGTGTGTTTTGAAAACAAAAAACCATACAGTTAAGAGCATAGAAACGTGCAGAAGTTCGTCCCTGTTTTAAATTTTTTTTTTTTTTTTCAGCTTTTGAGTTTTCCAGCACAAGTGCCTCAGTTACCAATACTCTATAACATATCAAAACTTCAGCTGTCGGCGTTGTCACATTTTAAACCAAATTGCCTCAAAAGATGAACTAATCAGAAGCTTTGCATAATATCAAAATCTTTGAAGCCAATTTTCTCAGAATATGGAAAAACTGGCTAACGCCAGTTTCATCAAACTAGAGACAAGTTGATATGGTATATTATCATGGAGCATTTCGCTCGAATGCTCCTCAGTAGTCTGAGAGCATTTACCCAAATTTATAAGTAGAAACAGTACATGGTTTCATATGAAAAAAGACTGATATTTTTGGCTTCTAAAAATGAGAAGGCATTAGAGATACTGATATTTACGCTTAACGAATAATTAAAAAAAATGAACTTAATTTGATTGAAATATGTTCTTAAAATGTAAGAACTGTTTCAATACGAAGTTAAGATTTTACGTTTTATTCCCAAACAAAAAAAATAGATACAGATCGAGAGGAGCCTGAGAATTGCTTCTTTGAATTCTGTTCACTGCAGTCACATAAACTTACGGTCAGTGCGGCAAAAAAGCCGAGATTTTATAACTAGAGGAAAAATATACACGGTTAAGTGCCCATCTACAATGATATCCCGATTTTTTCCATGTTTTTATTTACTCACTTTTCACTGTCTGGCAGTTCTCTTTATTTTCTATCTCAATGACCGTACGTGTTTAGTGATATATACATATACAAATATTATATTATATTATGTATATATATATATATATATATATATATATATATATATATATATATATATATATATATATATATATATATATATATATATATATATATATATATATATATATATATATGTATATATATACAGTATATATATATATATATATATATATATATATATATATATATACACTGTACATGTGTAAACATCTGTATGTATGTATGTATATATATATGTATGTATATATATATATATATATATATATATATATATATATATATATATATATATATATATATATATATATATATATATATATATATATATATATATATATATGTGTGTGTGTGTGTGTGTGTTTGTATTTATGCGTGTGTGCGTTTGTGTGCGCGTGTGTATTGAGAGAGAGAGAGAGGGGGATTGTCCATTATGTCAAAAAGTGGGATGATTTTTATCTCGCATTAAAGGGAGCTACATTGAAATGAAGTCACATAATAAGTTATTTACTTTTCAATCTGATTTTCATGAATCAGTAAACGGTTCATCATGGTAAATTTTCTTCACGGTCAAAATACATTGTGAATAATGGGAGGTCTGCAATTCTCTCTCTCTCTCTCTCTCTCTCTCTCTCTCTCTCTCTCTCTCTCTCTCTCTCTCTCTCTATAAGTATGTATGTATGTATGTATGTATGTATGTTTGTTTGTTTATAAATATATATATATGTTTATATATATATATATATATATATATATATATATATATATATATATATAATTATATAGAAATGTGTATGTGTATATATATAATAAATATATGTTTACATATACATATATATATGTATATGTACACATACATATATCCCTTAAAATCATATTTGTATCTGGCATTTTAGAGACTGAACACTCTTACCCAGAAACAAATAGTTTTACATTAAATGTGCACTGTCTAAACACAACGTATGTACGTACGTATGTATATGCTGCAATATGAGCACAAAGGTGTATATGTAGTTTGTAAAAGACCCGTCACGGAAAAGAATCAAACAATACGGTCAAAAAAATATATAATTCTTTATAATTTCTTGTTGATAGTAACTAAAAGCGTAAATTATAGGCGTTTCACCTCGATAATGTTTGTGCAGATGAGCTGTAACTGAAGGACAGCTAATATCGTATTTAAGTTTCTAATTTATTTCCCTAAGAGCAAAAACTGAAAAGTAACGAAAAACAAAAAAAAATTAAAGCCCAGCACATTTCAAACTGCACAAAAATGGACACTGATGAAAATATTTCATATCACATACATGCGTGTAGAGAGAGAGAGAGAGAGAGAGAGAGAGAGAGAGAGAGAGAGAGAGAGAGAGAGAGAGATCGCTTTAAAACAATCCACTTCAAACCACGCTTCCGACGGAGAAATGCTTTTATGTGTAGAGCATATTTATGCTCTGAATTATGTAGATCAAAGAACTCGGCTCCATATTTCTACCACCAGTCACTCTGATCATATTCCATAAAGTTACGCTGCAAATGTAAGCCGACACTTCAGTAAATATTATCTATTAATGTTATCTACTCGTAAGATAAAATATTTAATTTGAAAAATAATTAATCGCAGTTTGTATTTAATTATATATATATGTATATATATATAAATATATTATATATATATGTGTATATATATATATATATACATACATACATACATACATACATACATACATACATACATGCATGCATACATATATATATGGATATATATGTATATATACATATATTTATATAAGCAAAATTATTATTATTATTATTATTATTATTATTATTATTATTATTATTATTATTATTATTATTATTATTGTAACTACAGTATAAGAATGCAATCAAGAGCGAGCACTCTCCTGCCGTTTATAATCCAAACTTTGTAGAGAAAACTAACACATGATTTTCCTCTTCAATAATAATAATAATAATAATAATAATAATAATAATAATAATAATAATAATAATAATAGCACGCATGACTCATCTTTACAGTTGCGCCAAGATCAAAGAATTAGCAAAAAAAGAAAAAATATTCTGACTAATCAACAAAGCGACGACAGCTTACTCCAACTGTTTACACGACGCTTCAGTAAACACATTGATGACGTCGCGCCTTTAATGTGTAAACAAGTGACGTCACGCAGCTTGACTGTTAGTTGTTTTAGCTTTTGTGATATGAGTTTAGTTTGGTGGGAATTGGCGAACGAGGCCAAACACGCTCATAAAACACACACCCAACGTTTATTTAAGTCCGAAAGAAAACGTTTGCTTTGCTCCTTAAAATGAGGGTCTTCGGCTTGGCCGAAATTTACGACAGGTGGACAGTCGTAAATACACGGGTAATTAAAAAACAAAAAAAAAGCTCAGAATGCTTCCACACTACAGTGATCCATGTCATACATATGTCAGGAACTTGTCAGCAACTTGTTACACACATCACAAACAGGTTGAGTACAAGTCATCGACTTAGACACGTCAGAAACTTGTCGGCAACTTGTCAGCAACTTATCACACATACATAACAAACAGGTGAATACAAGTGAACGACTTAGTCACGTCAGGCCTTGTCGGCAACTTGTCATCAACTTTCTCACACAAACACACATCACACACAAGTCAACGACTTATTGGAAGTCCTAAACAGTGCTTCATGCGATTTATCCAGCATTGGCCAAAGATTCATTCTCCACTTACAGTCGTTGACTTGTTTTCAACTTGTTCGTGATATATATGCGATAAGTTGTCTAAGTGTGCTTATGTCTACTGTAGTGTGGACGTACCCTAAGTGTTACAGGAACTTACAAAAGACGTTCGACCGGGTATGGGTTACAGTAAGGCCTGATGATCCAACAAAATGAGGGAGTGAGATTGAATCTGAGGATATATTTCTATATGTATCTAAGGATGCACTTTTTTGAAAATTTTCGTCACGTAATACATAAATAAAATCCAAGTAAATCTTTATGAGTGATGGCGCAACTTAACTTCTTTTATCAAGTGAATGTAAAATGTCACATTCTTACGTTTCAAAATACATTTATCTGACCACGAAGCTATTACCCGAAAAACCGTGCAGACAAAATCCTATAAACCTGGAGGTAATACTTCATCTGATTCTCTCATTTTCTTGCGTCAAGCTGGAAAACAAAACAGAAGCCTTACAATCGTCTGTTAATATTGGGACATTTCTCGTTAATATACCGTAGAAACTTAATTCCTCGTGTTGCCACGGTTTGCTCAGCAATATTACAAATATCATATGCATATACTAACAAACAGATTTGAAATCCATTGCACACATACACACACATATATAATATATATATATATATATATATATATATATATATATATATATATATATATATATATATATATATATATATATATCTCTTTATTCATTGCGTCAACCATTAGGAAAGCTTAGGTAGTACAGCATTAGCAATAGAGATGGCTAAGAGTTAAAAAAAAAAAAACAATGGTCTATGACGGAAAAACAACAGCTATAGTTATCTGAAAATAAAATGCTATCTACGAAGATATTATATAATCTTTTATGTCTATCCTCTTTCCTACAAAGTGACCTTTACTGAAAGCAAGAAATACCTCACACACCCCACTGAACCAATTCCCCCTCTTCAGAGTGGAACACGGTGGAACTCTCCCTTTTGTGCCAATTTCTATGGCCCGTTCAATAAATCCCACTTTTGTGAGGAAGTCGCCAGTCACCTCTCTTGAAGAAGTGGTGGGGGTGGGGTGGGGGGTTCCCACTCACCCCATCCCTACCCCCTAAACCAATGTCAACACCCCTATGCCCTATAACCACTAGGGGTATGACACTATCCATATTCACTCCAAAGCTCTCTCTCTCTCTCTCTCTCTCTCTCTCTCTCTCTCTCTCTCTCTCTCTCTCTCTCTCTCTCTCTCGGTATTATAGCGTCTTTTTTTATCTCCTTATCTTCTCTTTTATGGAGATTAATCCAAAAGACTTCATATCAAAGGAGATGAGATGATTAACACTCTCCTAACATGCTATTTGCTTGTTAAGTATGAGGTTGGAGATATTAACCTACATTATATATATATATATATATATATATATATATATATATATATATATATATATATATATATGTGTGTGTGTGTGTGTGTGTGTGTGTGTGTGTGTGCGTGTATTCTTAATATATAATATACAATATAATATAATATATATATATATATACTATATATATTGAGAGAGAGAGAGAGAGAGAGAGAGAGAGAGAGAGAGAGAGAGAGAGAGAGAGAGAGAGAGAGAGAAGAGCCGAATATTTCTGATAAATGAAGAGAAAATATCCCAAGAATTAATTTTATTTTCACCATTATCACCATTTCTGAAGTGCGACGCTAAAGGATCGGTTAAATGCTGCCTGTCTTGTCTTCCCTGTGCTCTCACTTCTACCAATCTCCACTTATCTCCAGCCTCCAGTCCCCTAGCTCTCATCCAGGTAGGTTTGGGTCGTTTGGTGCTCGTAGGAAGCCAGCTGACAGTACAGTATCATGTACAATTTTGCTATTCTCATGGGAAAGAGATGTAGAATAAAAGCAGAGGGTTTTTCTGCGCTAATCTAAAAACTAATTATACGGTTAAGAGCTAACAAAATAAATAAATAAATAAAACAAAACTAAAAGTCTTAATTTCTTCCGAAATCTTTCAAAAACCACCTTTAATGAAAATGGAGTGGAATATAGAATTTAGGCCGAAGTCCAAGTGCTGGGACCTATGAGGTCATTCAGTGCTAAAAGGGAAATTGAGAGAAGAAAGGTTTGAAAGGTGTAACAGGAGGAAAACCTCGCAGTTGCACTATGAAACAACTGTTAGAGAGGGTGGATAGCAAGGTGGAAGAAACAATATGAATGGAGGTACAGTGAGCAGAATGGAAAGGGTTGCAGCTAGGGGCCGAAGAGACGCTGCAAAGAACCTTAAGTAATGTTTACAGTGCACGGCGTGAGGTGCACTGGTGGCACTACCCCGCCCCCACCCTACGGGGCCTTTAATGAAAAGTGCCAGATATTCACATTAAACATAAGATAATATTAGAATTCCGTAAATCATAGATAGCGTAAAGAGTAAATTGGTTAGCAAAACCAATCATTACGCAATTATAAAAGGAAGGAAATAAGGTAGAATCGTTCTTCTTCGAAATCCCAAGTAAGAAGCCTGACCAGGAGGTCGAATGGAAACAGGCGCTGGCAAAGGGGAAAAAGAAGAACGAACCCCTATGTCAAAAAAGATTAATCTGGATAAAGTGTTACGCCGACTAATTTCCTTAGTGGTATCGACAAGGGACAAAACAATGGCATGAACAATAGTGAACGAAACGACGGCGAGAAAAATAACGACGGCGGAGAAAAATAGTTTGAAGGTTGCAAATGTTGATTAGAGAAAATGGAACCGGAAGTTCATCATAATTTTAAGATTATGAAAATGCAAAAAAACTGGGAATTTTTTTTAGTATTCAAACTCATTTTTTTTATCCCATTTGTATAGTTACAATAATGCTCCGCCTGTTTACGAAATTAACGAAAAACTATCAGTTCAATACTTAACAATTTGTTTTTGAATTTCGAATTTTGAACATTTATACGTCTGCTAAACGTTACTGCAGTAAAAAGTTATAAAAGTTTTAATTCTATTTTATATCTATATATATATATATATATATATATATATATATATATATATATATATATATATATATATATATATATATATATATATATATATGAAGATAAAAAGGCCCATAACACTATTTGAACGTTGCAACCATATATTTCAGGCACTTCCTTCTGTGCCCCTGTTCACTGGTAAAATATGGACATTATATATATATATATATATATATATATATATATATATATATATATATATATATATATATATATATAATGTATGTATGTATAGGCAAATCGATAGGTTTGAAGACAGGCAGACACGAGGTCAAAAACTTTGTTTTGAAGACAGGCAGATAAACAGACAAAATAAATGACAACAAATAACCCAACATCAGGAGTTGTAATAAATAGATAAAAATTTCTGGAAATACATGAGTGAAAACCAATAACCAGAACTGGTTATAAATACAGAGTACGGAAAACTATGACGGCAAGCAAAAACGAAATAAAATCCTCAATAAAAAAAAAATTACATAATATCAACTTGAAAGCTCGACGTACAAAACTTGAAGTTAAACCAAAGGCTTACTTATGAACCAACACGAAGATAGTTATGATGACAAAACATCTAAGAGTACACCTTTGTCATCCTTAAAAAAAAAAAGAAATATGACAAATTGTGTTTCGTCACGTTGCTAAGTCATCGACTGAAAAGGAGAGAATATAGTAGGTGCTAGTCGTGGTGGTGGAGTTTATGGGGGAGGTGGGATGGTGGAATGGCATGAAAGGGGGTTGGGGAATGGGGGGAGAGGAAAGGGGGTCTTTAATTGGCCACCTTCACCTTCAGGAAAAGGTGTTCTGTAAAATATCATTAAGTCCATTAACTCTGTTTACCTGCCGATACCGCTTGGCCCACTTCAAAAGTTCTCCAGGACGGTTCACGTGGCTCGGTAATTACCTCTAGTTATTATGATTTATTTTACGTCTTTTTCTCGTTTTTTAACTTAAATTACCATTACCCATTTGATTCCCTTGAAGAGAAAAATATGTAAGGTTAATTACCATAACCCATGCTACATCCTTGAAATATCAAAAATAGGAAAATCCGTAGTAAAGTAATTCGCAAGTAAAATCTGACAACCGCTCGAGAAATCGAAAAAGATTTAATCTTAATATCTATCCAAATCTGACCTTATCATTCAAAATGATGTTAATTTATTCACTTTTACATTTATTTTGTTATAATATTAAAAAGAAGAAAATCCGTAAAGCAATTCACAAGCAAAATCGGACAGGTTCGACGAATTAAAAAAAAGATTTCATCTTAATTTCTATCCAAATCTGACCCTATCATTCAGTATTATATTAATTCGTACACTTTTACAATAAAAATAATGTTCAATGTCAACATAACAACATCGAACTTTGGGAAAATAAATCTCTCTTTCGGTTCAAACTCTGCTCTCGTGGACTTGTCGCATTTTTACAAAGGATGCGACAGATTAATGCAACAGATACGACGTAGACGACAAAAGTTGGAATCGAAAATCAGCATTCTCTCACAAAAAATAAATAAATAGAATGGGGGGGAGGGGGGAATCTGCCCCAAATAATGCCCTCTTCCCGTTTATCGTTTTCTATATTCGTTTATGCTCCTCTTCGCTTCCTTTTATCAGATTTCTTTTATGCCATAAGTTTTATAATACTTCATTTCTCTCTCCTTCGTCCCGTTTCGCTCCATTTTCAAAGGTCGAGAGAGAGAGAGAGAGAGAGAGAGAGAGAGAGAGAGAGAGAGAGAGAGAGAGAGAGAGAGAGAGAGAGAGAGAGAGAGAAATTTTCCTAGTTTTTTCTAATGTTATAACTAGAGAAAAGTGGAAGTTTCAACATTTTAAAGAATATCTCGACAGAGAGAGAGAGAGAGAGAGAGAGAGAGAGAGAGAGAGAGAGAGAGAGAGAGAGAGAGAGAGAGAGAGAGAGAGCCTCATTATACTTCATAAAATTCATTTGAAGAAGCTTTCAAGAACATTAATATACAACATTAACCATGTCCAAAATCTATCTTTTAACATATGTCCCGATGGTATCCATTAGTGCTTCTAAGTAGATCGACAGGGTTCACCTCAATTCCAGGTAAATTGAGACATTTTGCCTTAATTCCAGGTATACTGAGACAATTTACCTTAATCCAGGTAAATCGAGACAATTTACCTAAATTCCAGGTATACAATTTACCTTTATTCCAGGTAAATCGAGACAATTTACCTTAATTCCAGGTAAATCGAGACAATTTACATTAATTCCAGTAAATCGAGACAATTTATCTTAATTCTAGGTAAAACGATATCATTTATCTTAATTTCAGGTAAGTCGGGACAATTTAGCTTAATTCCAGATAAGTCGAGACAATTTAGCTTAATTCCAGTTAAGTCGAGACAATTTAGCTTAATTCCAGGTAAGTCGAGACAATTTAGCTTAATTCCAGGTAAGTCGAGACAATTTAGCTTAATTCTAGATAAATCCAGACAATTTAGATTAATTCCAGGTAAGTCGAGACAATTAAGCTTAATTCAAGGTAAATCGAGACAATTTAGCCTTAATTCCAGGTAAGTCGAGACAATTTAGCTTAATTCCAGGTAAGTCGAGACAATTTAGCTTAATCCCAGGTAAGTCGAGACAATTTAGCTTAATTCCAGGTAAGTCGAGACCATTTACATTTTCAGAGGCTGGCCATTCTTTAGCTGACTAATCTTTGAACAAATACCGCGAGTATTCCCAGATGTTATTAGGGAAAGAATTATACACTGGACTAAGTCGAAAGGATACACGAACTCTTCTGCATAAGGATTGCTAAACAAACAAAAATTAGGATATTTATAAGGGTTGCTAAGCCATTTATTTCCATGGAAGCAACCACTATGTGTTGCAAAATAAACAAGTAAAAAATGCGCCGAAGTTTCTTGGGCGCAATCGAGTTTTCTGTACAGCTTATAAGCAAGGCCACCGAAAATACATCTATCTTTCGGTCTTCTCGGTGTAATGCTGTATGAGTCGCGGCCCATGAAACTTTAACCACGGCCAGGTGGTGGCCTGTCCTATATTGTTGCCAGACGCTTGATTATGGCTAATTTTTACCTAAAAAATAAAATAAAAACTACTGAGGCTAGAGGGCTGCAGTTTGGGATGTTTGATGATTGGAGGGCATATGATCAACATACCAATTTGCAGCCCTCTAGCCTCAGTAGTTTTTAAGATCTGAGGGCGGACAGAAAAAGGGCGGACGGACAGACAAAGCCAGCACAATTGTTTTCTTTTACAGATCACTAAAATCACAGATACTGAGATGAATAAAACGTGGATGGTAGATATTTATGGGCATAATTCAAGAAGAGTTATGTGTCCAGTATATGAGCAGCGGAGAGAAGTGAAATTATGGAAACAGCGATAAAGATGGGTTAGGGAAAGACGGAGACTTCTAAAGATGTATACTTTGGAAGAAAAAGAAAATCATTCTTAACAGGATATGAACAAGGATGACGTAGCCAGTTTTGTAAAGCCCTGTCCCCACTAGCGGGCACTGCCCGACGGGCAAACACTGTTCCCATAACCTGTTCCACTATACTGACCGGCTGAGTATGGAGCTAGAGCGATGCGATTGTCTGGTAACACTGCTTCAGAAGCGAGAGGAAATTTAAAGAGCTGCAAGTGCCGGACGGGCATGCGCGCTAGTGTGGACAGGCCATAAGATGCACTGATATCACTTGTCTTAAACCCTTTTTCTAGAAACTGGAACTTAGTAGAGCAGTGAAAAAATATAAGAGTGAAATATAAACAAGATATATGACAATAAAAAGTGTATGCTCTGAGTTTTGCTAAGTAATGAATAAAATGATAGTTGGAATGAAGGTATTTTAAATTGAATAAAAAAAATTCGTTATGCCTGTATGTATTTATGTAGAAATAAATAAATGAATAAATAAGTATATATATATATATATATATACATATATATATATATATATATATATATATATATATATATATCTTACCATATGTATATATATATATATATGTGTGTATGGTGAGTGAGAGGATATATGTACAGTATATGTATTAAGTATACACACTGCACTTCACACACACACACACACACACACACTGAAAATTCTATCTCCACACATTTAACCCATTCAGCAGAATACATAAGGCGAAATAACATAAGGTCTCTACCGCCGTGGACCCTTTCCTCCTCAGATTCCCTTTCCTCCTCATATTACATCTGGAGAATAATTTCTCTCCTGACGAGGATCCTAACACGTCCTTTCTCCTTTTAATCCTCCCGGTAAGACGCCATATCACTCTGACCCAAATCCCTGTGTCTCCCATAGGAAATATTCTCCTGCCTCTCTCTCTCTCTCTCTCTCTCTCTCTCTCTCTCTCTCTCTCTCTCTCTCTCTCTCTCTCTCTCTCTCTCGTACTCTAATGCCTCTAAGACACTCAGATCTTCCGTGTGTTAAGGAAGATCTCACAGAGGCAGATTTTATAAGGATTAGGTCTAGTCCAGGTCAGTCGCTTTGAAGGCTTGCGCCATTTCTTTTTTAACCCAAGGGTTATACAAAACGCCAGCCCTTTTAGCCCGTCTTGAACGCTACATTCATAAAAAAAAATTTGTATCTGTAACAATTTACCCATTATTTTACATCTGTAGACCTACCTTTCATATATACAAATACGCACACACACACACACACACACACACACACACACACACATATATATATATATATATATATATATATATATATATATATATATATATATATATATATATATATATATATATATATGTATATTTGTATATATGAAAGGTAGGTCTACAGATATAAAGCAACGTACTGTAGTCTGTTATATGCTATGATTTATAAACCGAGTATGCTCCACGTGAAAAAAATTCTCCCTCCTTTCTTTAAATAAACAAAAATCCAACAAATTCGTTTCGAAATAAATCTGCTTACAATTCTCTATTACATGGACAAAATCTGGAAATAAACACTAGCTGGAAGAGTCATAACAAGGTATAGTTTCTTCCACAGCGTTCTTTCTGCGTATCTTAAAGGCTCTCTGTGGAAAATCACTCAAAGTTAGATATTTCTATTCAGTTCATTGACCCTCAATGAACTCCCTTCGAGCCTGAATCAACTTCAGTAGTGGAGACTCCTTCCGGATGCATGGTGAGAACGCCTTGGTTTTCTTCCTCATATTTTTAGTTAATAAATGAGGTTTCCTAAACCACACTTTCATTATTTTCTTCCGGACATAATTACGTAATAACTGTGGCTACCTAAACCATACGCTTTGGACTGCAATCAAATTGACCCTCGGCTGGGTAAGGGCATTCTGAAATTAGGTTTCGTTTATTAGATATTTTTATTTAAATTTGTACGTATCTATCTTGGAGACCACCTTACAATTCAAAAAAAAGTAAAAAAAATTAGTAGTGCTTCCTATTTACGTAAATTTGTATCACTTCCTTTATTGTGTCTATTTGCTGTTTAAAATAAAACCGCCTCATTTCAGACACGACTCAGTCAAAGTTTCTTGTTCTTGGCAACATGGTGCTTAATAGCTGTGAAAGCTAATTTATAAAAATAAAAATTATGCAGACTTTATGATAGTACGCAGCACTGGCCACAAACGATGCATGGCACACTATGAATTCATACGAATTTATGATGTCAATTTAATCTCTCTCTCTCTCTCTCTCTCTCTCTCTCTCTCTCTCTCTCTCTCTCAATCAATATATATATATATATATATATATATATATATATATATATATATATATATATATATATATATATATAGAGAGAGAGAGAGAGAGAGAGAGAGAGAGAGAGAGAGAGAGAGAGAGAGAGAGAGAGAGAGAATTTAACAGTATTTCCTTCCAAAGCATGCCTTCAAGCAAATACCACAACAGAGGTGAATTAATCCCCTCTCCAAATGTCATATAGACTCTTTAGGATTAATCCTCAGTTAGAAATTAGAGAAAAACGAAGAGTGAGAAATTTGGACAGTGACTTCCGGTCATCGGTTTGGCGCGAGAGTGGGATGACAGAGGTATATATAAATTAGAATTGGAATATTTTTAAATTTAGGCTAAATGCCAAGCGCTTGGACCCATGAGGTCATTCAGCACTGAAAGGGAAATTGAGAGTAGAGAAAGTTTGAAAGGTGCAACAGAAGAAAAACCTCGCAGTCGCACTGTGGGACAATTGTTAGGAGAGGGTGGAAAGTAAGATGGAAGAAAGAGAATACGAACGGAGGTACAATCAAAGGAATGAAAGGGTTGCAGCCAGGGGCCGAAGAGACGTTGTCAAGAACCTTCAGTAATGTCTCCAGCGCACCCTATTCACCCCGTATAGGTCTAGGATATATAACTCCCCCCCCCACCCCAATATTAAAATCAAGGTTTTTTTCACGTACTTTTAATTGACTCTCACGTAACGTTAGATAAATAAAAATAACCTACTGCAAAATTACAACCTATAAACACTCATGCACATCCATTACAAAATCACATACTGGACAAACAACTCGAAGTATGCGTTCACTAATCATGTATAGACTTTTGTTTCATGTTATGTCGTCATTTTTTTTTCTTGCCTTGTCACACAAAGAACCAAAAAAATAATACAATAGACAGCGGGTAATTGAAACCTTCCGTGTTAAGCACCGTTAAGCATTTCAGGTGCAGCGAAGGACTATTGGCAGGTACACAAGAGTTAATGGACTTAATGAAATTTTGCAGAAAAGGGTTCAATGATGTACAGGTGACAACGAATTAGCGCTCTGGATCCCCTTACCTGGAGAAAATCGATGACTGCGCCACGTGACGAAGCACAGGTAATCGTTAAAAGGAAGGGTAAGGTTGTGTATATAATCCAGGTAGGCTGGTCATTCATAAATTACTGCAAAATATTCTTGACTCCTTGACAGGCTTCAAAATTCTGTCGTTCATCGTGCAAACTGGATTTACGAATGAGGCGTTGTTGCCTGTTTAAATTATAACTTTCCTATATATAACGTTTTAATGGAAGTTAATAATATTGTATTGATTATTTTTTTTTTAGTTTTCTGTGAAAAGAAAACTACTGTGATGGCTATTTGTCGTCCGTCGGCACTTTTTCTGTCCGCACTCAGATCTTTAAAAAAAAAACTGAGGCTAGAGGGCTGCACATTGGTATGTTGATCACCCACCCTTCAAACACCAAATATACCAAATTGCAGCCCTCTAGCCTTAATAGTTTTTACTTTTTCCAAGATTAACGTTAGCCATGATCGTACGTCTGGCACCGCTGTCGGTGCCAACAACACAGGCCACCACTGAGTCGTGGTTAAAATTTTCATGGGCCACGGCTGAGAGTTTCATGGGCCGTGGCTCAGAGTGTCATTCAGCAATTATACGCTGTACAGAAAACTCGATTCTACCGAAGAAACTCCGGTGCATTTTTTACTTTTTTTTTGCGTGTGTTTTTGTTAAGCCGCATAGAACGACGATGAATCTGAAATATCCTTGGAGTTATAACCATTGGAGTCCTACTGTTGTCTAAATATATTCTCTCAAACAATACGACTCTTGGTATATCGCAAATTACTAAAAATAAATATGCGCATCCAATAATGTTACTTTACTTGTGATGTGATATTTTCTCGACAAATAGAATAATTAGTTAAAGGATAACAGAGGCAGCCACAAGGATTTTTTTGTATATTTTGTAGACCCTCATCAACTTCCACTCTGAAATCTTGCCCTTTTAAAACTAAAGCTCCAGCAAAATAATAATAATAATAATAATAATAATTATTATTATTATTATTATTATTATTATTATTATTATTATTATTATTATTATTATTATTATTATTACAGGTCTTGTTAAACAAAATGGCAGTTTCAACAGCATTTATTTTATATAATAAACGCTCAATTCGTCTTATCAATTACTTTTCATATCCGGTGATTTAGTGATGTGTAGGAGGTAGTTCTCGAAAGACAAGCATTTGATAAGACGAATTGAGCGTCTTTTTCTAATATTATTATTATTATTATTATTATTATTATTATTATTATTATTATTATTATTATTATTATTTTCGCTGTTGTGTTGTGCCGAGTGCATCAAGCACTAGATGGGATATTTTCACGACTTTAAATACATTTCGTTGAGATGCTTCTTTAACTTTATAAATCTTGCGTTTCTGGTTTCACAGGCCTTATAACATAGGCCTAGTTACAGCTGCCTCCGATCATCCTTTATCTTGCTTCAAAAAAGATAATTTTTTTTATTTATTTAATTTAAAGTTTCATAATAATGTTTCCCAAAGCACCAGCTTTAGATTCGGTCAATTTTGCCTTCGGCAAGGTAGGGGATTCTCAAATTAGCCAGTGGTCATTAGGAGAATTTCATTTCCAATATAACGAAATTAGTTATCAGCCTCACTGAGTTATTTTATTTATTACTGACAAAATTAATTCTGTTTCTCAGTTGTTTTTCTTATACCACCGTTTAGCACTCTTGCTTTAAGATGGCTTAATTAAAGCAAGGATGTTTTATCATTTGAAAGACGTTTCCTGGGATTAAGGGTTTCACTCAATACACAGAATAATTATCATATTATATAATACGATCTAGCAGCGACACATTTACGTTTAATAAATGATTTTATAAACTAATACGGTTAATTTAATTCTCTCTCTCTCTCTCTCTTCTCTCTCTCTCTCTCTCTCTCTCTCTCTCTCTCTCTCTCTCTGGTGTCAGAAGAAGAGATAAATCTCTCTTTCTCTCTCTCTCTCTATTTGAGAGAGAGAGAGAGAGAGAGAGAGAGAGAGAGAGAGAGAGAGAGAGAGAGAGAGAGATTTATCTCTTCCTCTGACACCGCTTACTTACCAAATTAAATATTCATCATATACAGGAGACATTTCAACAAATTTTTCTCCCACAGAGTATCTTATCAGAAGGCAGCACCACCGAAGCAAAGTAATCCACTCTACTCATTTTATATCGATTTTGGGGGATTAATCCTCTCCAGAGAAATCCTCTCAGAGAGAGAGAGAGAGAGAGAGAGAGAGAGAAGGTGGCGGGGGGGATCGTAGGAAGATAGCCTTTGTGAAAATTTTACACAGTGGATCTAAGCCATTCAAGGTGTTGAGGTGGGGAATCTGTAGGGGTGTGGAGAGGCGGAAGGAGAGGGGATTGATGGTTAAGTAGTGGTGGTAGAAGGGGAGGGGATGGGGAAGAGGAGAGGGGGTGGGGTTGATTATCCTTGGGACAGGGGTGGGTGTGCTTACGTGAGTGGTGAGTGTCTATACCTATGTTCCTTTAAAAGTGTGTCCAGTTGCTCTTTACAAAAGTGGGATTTCTTGTGGGGATTTCTTGAGGAGGACTATAGAAATGGGCGCAAAGCCTTGAGGAAGAGGAGGAGGAGGAGGGAGGAGGAGGAGGAGGATTCGAGGGGATGCTGTAGGTGTTTCCGTGCTTTTATTGCCGATGTGAAAACGACAAGTGTGACCAAAAGCCTCTTTCGAGATAAGGAGCATCGATCCTTCGCTGACGGAAACTGTATCGACCCAAGACTATAAAATTATGGGAACAGATGGACACGACGAGACTGCAATTAATAACAGACTGTAAGTGCCAATATCAATAATTGTACGTCTGTTTTCTTCATTATTATTATTATTATTATTATTATTATTATTATTATTATTATTATTATTATTTCTGGAGAAGACTTCTTTCAAGAAAGCGTTATTGAAAAGAATGGCCGTCTGAAAGCAGTTTCTCAATTCACGTGCCGCTACAAATAAACCCATTCAAGGGATTGAGAAACTGCAGTATAAACTCAACGGCATCCAGATTATTATTATTATTATTATTATTATTATTATTATTATTATTATTATTATTATTATTATTATTATTATTGACTCCAGGCCATCACTGTAGTTTGTTTACCATCAACAACCGTTCACGCCAATTTCCTTCTCAGATAGGCAGGACAATCTTCAATTATACAAACGTGCGAAATAAAATAGTATAGATAGATAGATAGATAGATAGATAGATAGATAGATAGACAGAGAGACAGATAAATTCTGACTTAAAGTAATACAATTACACACTGTGACAGCAGCGCAAAAAATAGATCATTCTCAACATTTTTTCGATGCTATAGTATTGAGTCGGCTAGTCGAAAGAGCCACGGGGGACACAAAATAATTCAGAAACTCGGAATGGGCGGAATTCGAATAAATCTCGAAAGGACGAAGTTACAACAAGCTGTAATTCAATACAATGTTCGCGGCATAAAAAAATAAGTTTTACGATTTTGAAATATATGATAAAAAAAAATATGTCACGTTTTATAAGAATATTCAGTGTTTTATTTCATATTAGAATTTTGTTTCAGAACGGTCCGATGTACATGTAATTTTTTGATCTGGCGATAAAAATAATTCGTTTATTCGGATTGGAAAATACACTTTATCGTGTTGGAAAATTACTTTCTTCTGATAAAAAAAATACTTTATTTTGGTGGAAACAACTTTATCCTACTGGAAAAAAAACTTATTCTGATGAAAAAAAAAATACTTTATCCTGATGGAAAAATGACTTTATTGTGATGGAAAGAAATATACTTTATCCAGATGGAAAAAACTGAATTTATCCTTGTAGAATATATGAACCTGATCAATAAAAATTACACTTGATAAATAACCAGAGATTAGAGCTATGACGCGTATTTGTGTGTAAATTCACAATCCTGTATTAACAGAGCCACTTCCTCAGAATGTTGGTCTTCGAGACAGAAATTAAAGATTTCAAGTTCGATATCAAGTTCAAATATGAAGTAACATACACATTAGATCTTGTCGCCTTTTTCTGGCTGAGTAATAACTTTTCATTTATAAACTCAAAACAAAAATAACAGATTTTGAGGCCATACTATAGACAGCTAAAAAGCAAAGTGTCAAATCTACTGTTATCAATAACATCTAAAATTTTCAAAGATAATTTTTTTGTCCTAATGCAGTTGTATTAACCAACGATTGATACAAATCCAATTTCTTTTTATCTTCAACTTGACTAGACGTAAAATTTAAGGTTTACTTTGCATCAACGCACTTTTGACTGAATTTTCTTTCGTCCTAATTTGACTAGAATAAATACTAATATTGCATCAATACGGTACTTTCCCCGTAGTGCATCTCACGCGGTGCACTGCAGGCATTACTTGAGCTGCAACCCCTTTCATTCCTTTTAGTGTACCTCCGTTCGTATTCTCTTTCTTCCATCTTACTTCTCACCCTCTTCTAACAATTGTTTCCTGTTACATATTTAAAACCATCTTTACTCTCAATTTCCCTGTCAGCGCTGAGTGACCTCATAGGTCCCCAGCGCTTGGACTATGCCCTAAATTTTATACTCCATTTCCAACCAGATACTTTAGGTCCAATTCAAATGAGATGTTTGGATCTTTCCGAATTTCATCTTCCCGGTATACACAACCGATCAGTAACCAGATCTATCTACTTTTCATCCCAGTCAAAAACAATATTAGAATTTTGCTACAGAGACCTGAAATAGGTGCCACCTAAGAAGGGAGGATGGCTTTTGGTACTGGCACTTCAAATAAAAAAAAACAATGATACTCGAATGTTGGCGACCGTGAAAATGATCTGAAAACATAAAGCTGGGTTTCTTACTTTCATTTCCTTCTCAGGGAGGAAAGGAAAATGATACGAAAACATCGTGTAAGTAAAAGGTTCTGAAGTACCCGAAGTGGGATTTGGTAAAATTTACAAGGTAGAATGAAGTACTTTCAAGCATAAGCTTACATAAATACGAAAAGGCACGAGTTGTGAGACCCTCAATGTATAAAATGCTATAAAATGTTAGAGGAGAAAAGGCTTAAACCAAAGCAAAATATATGCAATATTAAGCGACACCTCAAATTATAGCCTTACCATTGTAGAAACATGAGAGAGAGAGAGAGAGAGAGAGAGAAAGAGAGAGAGAGCAGTACTAGTATTAGCAGTAGCAGTATATAGATATCCACCACTTGAACAAAAAAGAAAGATGAAAACTATTGTAATTCATTTAAGGGGCACCACACAGGATTACAGCTGTGAGGGTATGAGGAAAGGGGGACATGGGAGGGGGGAGATAGGGGGGAGGGGGAAGAGGGGCAATAGCTGACAGGGGAGGAAAAAAAATGGTTAATACGAAGGCCTTTCATTGACCCTCCCTCGACATAAGAGATCCCACCAAATCCTCCTTGAAAGGAGGGAATCCGGCTATTGCCAAAGAAGGGCCAACGTGACTTCACTACACATCCTCCACTGACGAGGGAGTCATGTAGCTCTTAAATGAGAGAGAGAAGAGAGAGAGAGAGAGAGAGAGAGAGAGAGAGAGAGAGAGAGAGAGAGAGAGAGAGAGAGATTATTTAATAAATTTATTACGCCCAAAGACGTCAAACAAAGTTACATATTAGCAGTTACTTACAGTACATCAGAAATCAAGAGAAAAAAATTACAGCATTGAATTATCAGTACATCAGTTACAAAAATAACATATATGAGATCGTATTCCATTATCACAACAACTGCAACAGACAGTTTAGCAGCCACCAAAGTGTGGATGACGAGTCAAAATTAAGTCTAGGTGGTCATCTTTGAGTAAATATTGGCAGGTTTGAAGTAAATTTTGTCCTTGAGGTAACAGATTCCTGACAGTGGGGCAATGAAGGCAGTAGTGTCCAAGGTTATTGGCATTAGCAAGGTTACACAGTTTACATGAGGTGTAGTGTGGTATATCTAGTGTCTGTCCAACCTGCCACACAGGACGATATGCCAACCTTATCCTGGCACATTTAGAGAGATTAGAGAGAGAGAGAGAGAGAGAGAGAGAGAGAGAGAGAGACTTAAGATCTATTCTTTAAACGCAGAGGCAAGTCTGTCGTGTAGGTCTTAAATGAGAGAGAGAGAGAGAGAGAGAGAGAGAGAGAGAGAGAGAGAGAGAGACTTAAGATCTACTCTTCAAAGTCAGGGAGCTAATGATGCATTAAACATGTTAACATGTGTGACATACACGTATTTAAACGTTATTCAGAGCTCGACAAACGCTCAAAGTTACAACGACTTCCTACCATTATTTATCACTCAATTCCGAGAGCGTCCTCAATTCTGAAAGATCATTCGAGCGAAAAAAAAAAAGGAAAATCAATTTCACGTGGGATCGAGTTAACTCGCTACCAACACAAAGGCTTCCCAAAAGGTTTCTCAAATAAGCTAGAGTAGAGACTTTACAAAGTTTACAATGTTCAAGTTTTACTGTGTATACAAAGTAAGAATCGGGTTCAGTTTTTTTTTCACTTGGCTTTAGAAAAGAATTTAGGGATAATTCTTGAGTAGACAGAGCAAATAATAATAATAATAATAATAATAATAATAATAATAATAATAATAATAATAATAATAAAATCAGGGAGGATTTGATTTTGTTTGTCCTCCCCCGGGTGACAGAAGGGGAGACACGACACAGCCGCCCAACCCCTGCAAACCGGTTTGTCTGGCCCGGGTGGGGGGCGGGGTAGGTAGGGGATCGGGAGGGTAAGGGAGACATCCACCCTCCTCCTGCAAACCTGTTTGCCCGCCCCGACTAGGGGGCGGGGTAGGTAGGGGATCGGAAGGATACGGGAGACAGCAGCGGCGGGGTCCAGCTTGCGTAGCCCGCGCCAGCAAGATCGTAATAATAGTAATAAGTCTCTTTGGATAAACCAGTTTTAAAGAAAATCCTTGTAGGTTCAATACCTGCTTGATATGAAAACTTGCCATGTTATGTCGTCAACTTTTGGAGTCTAAAATTACAACTAACTTGCAATGTCAGATCGTCAACTTTAAGAGGAGTCTCCAGTGAAAACTGAGTCACACAGCTATGTCGTCAGCTTAATTAGCCATTAATGGAAACTGATTCGCGATTTTGGGTCGCCATCTTTAGCAGGAGTCAGGAATAAACAATTAAAAGAAATGCGCCAAAGTTTCTTCGGCGCAATTGAGTTTTCTGTACAGCGTATATATAATGCTGTATGAGCCGCGGCCCATGAAACTTTTAGCCACGGCCTGGTGGTGGCATGTCCTATCGCGGTGCCAGAAGCCCGATCATGGCTAACTTTAGCCTTAAATAAAATAAAAACTACTGAGGCAAGAGGGCTGCAATTTGGTACGTTTGACGATTGGAGGGTGGATGATCAACATAACAATTTGGAGCCCTCTAGCCTCAGTGGTTTTTAAGATCTGAGGGTGGACAGAAAAAGTGCGGACGGACAGACAAAGCTATGTCAATAGGTTTCTTTTACAGACAACTATACCTAAATTGCTTTGTTAAGTCGCCAACTTTAGGGCTAGTAATGGAAAGTAATCCCAATTTTAGGTCGCCAACCTTAGATGGAGTCTACAATGAAAATTGATTTACAAAGTTGAAGTGTCAATTTTAGGAGTTAGTAATACAATAGAATATAGGATTTAGGCCAAAGGCCAAGCGCTGGGTCCTATGAGGTCATTCAACGCTGAAGTGGAAACTGACAGTAAAAAGATTTGAAAGGTATAACAGGGGGGAAAACCTCGCAGTTGAACTATGAAACAATATTGTTAGGAGGGGGTGGAAAGTAAGATGGAAGAAAGAGAATATGAATGGAAATACAGTAAAAGGAATAAAAGAGGTTACAGCTAGGGCCGAAGGGACGCTGCAAAGACCCTTAAGTAATGCCTATAGTGCACCACGTGAGGTGTACTGACGGCACTACCTCCCTAAGAGGGCAGCCAGTAATGAAAAGTGAATTGCGATTTTGGGTCACCAACTTCAGGAGTCTGGAATGAAAACCGATGCATGATATAAGGTCGCCAACTTTGGTAAGAGTCAGGAAGAAAAACTGATCTGCTAAATTATACGCTTTCTCATCAGATGACTGGGAAGGTAATTACTTCATCTGCATATATATTCACGAAACTAATTAAGAACGAAACTGCTGTGTTCGCTACAAATTAGACAACAGCGTATCAGTCACGCCAGTGTCATCGTTAACACGCAAATGGTAAAGGTATTATAAAGTGACAATAATAACATTTAAAAACGTACAACGCAATTATTTCTCTTCAATGTTGATTTGCTGGTTGG